>NW_020229960.1:40418-236166 GCF_003227715.2 Harpegnathos saltator | reverse complement strand
GAGAGAGGAGGAAAGGACAGAAGAGAGACAGAGGGAGACGAAGAAGAGAGAGAAGAGAGAGAGAGAGAGACTGAGAGAGATCGAGAGAGAGAGAGAGAGGAGCTGAGGGGGAGTCGAGAGAGGACCGAGAGAGAGCGGGCGACGAGACGAGAGAGAGGAGAGCGGGCGAGAGAGAGGGGGGCGAGAGGGCGGGGAAGCGAGAGAGAGAGCGAGAGAGAGAGCGAGGAGGGAGCGAGAGAGGGAGCGAGAGAGAGAGCGAGAGAGAGAAGCGAGAGAGGGAGGACGACGAGAGAGAGAGAGAGAGAGAGAGAGAGAGAAGAGAGAGAGAGAGAGAGAGAGAAGGAGGAGAGAGAGAGAGAGGAGAGAGAGGAGAGAGAGGGGAGAGGAGAGAGAGAAGAGATGGATGAGCGACGGGGAGAGAAGAGAGAGAGAGAGAGAGAGAGAGGGAGAGAGAGAGAGAGAGAGAGAGAGAGAGAGAGAGAGAGAGAGAGAGAGAGAGAGAGAGAGAGAGAGAGAGGGAGCGAGAGAGCGAGAGAGGGAGCGAGAGAGAGAGAGAGAGAGAGAGAGAGAGAGAATGCGTGTGTGTGTATGTGTGTATGTTCGAACAATTCAATTCTGCAGAACGGAGATCCGGAGCACGCCTCGTGCATGACTCGCAACCGGAAGTCCTCGAAGAGGAACTCGAGGTAAAGTTAAGAAATTGAATAAAGTAACCGAGAACTCTTTCGATTATACACGTGCTGATAACAGAGCTCGATGATAAGCTGAGCGCATGAAAAATGGATTATATTATTTTCAACAACAATCGTTCTCCCTAAAGACCAAGACGCAGTTTGCGTAACTGAATGCGAATCAGACGGAAATTCGCTGACGATATCTCCGTTATCCGCGGCCGAAAACGGTCATCCGAACATCCTGCGCTGCGTTAAAACTCTGTCGAAATAACCGAGGACAATTGACCGAATAGAATCCTCCCGCTGGTATCTTCCTGTCCGTGCAACTGATTTTTTGTTGTCCGGTCAGATAAGAAAAAGTCAGATACGCGAAAGCCGTGTTCCAAGTGCGCATCGCAATGCGCAGCTGTTATTTTTGAGGCGATGCATTGCCAGCGAAATGTTCAATTTTATAAAGCCGCATAAAGTCTCGGTCTCGCTCTATTCCTCCTTCTCTCTTCCCGTCTCGCGAAACCGCAGGACTTCCTTAATCTCGCTGTACGCGGCGCGCTTAAATATACGATAGCCGTCTCGTTGGAAGGCGTAAAACTGCGACGGACGAGCCGAGGAAAATCTTTATGGCCGATATATCTTCGGCGCGTTTCGCTTCCACAAACAACGACCAGTTATACGTAACGCGGCATGTAACGGTCTCGTGACGATCGACCCTAATTTCGGTGACATACTCTGCGGGGTCGATTGGCGATTGATTCTTCCGCGACTGAGACGGCAGGTGTCAATAATGCGTGAGATGAGAACAAACAGACTCCGCGTGAAGTTAACTTCCGAAATACGACTGAGGTCCAACGAGGTATTATATCCTTCACGTTGACGTTCGGGCAATTCCACTTGATATTCTTTATATTGGAAATTTTATTGCAGATATACACCCGTATTCATAGTCAGGCCTTATATTTAAGGCTTCCTTAAGTTTATCTTCAGATGGTCTGTAGCCAATAAAATAATCCGTGCAACATCTAAAGATGGATATAAGGAGGCCTCAAATATATGGCCTCCTTACTACGAATATGGGTAATAATCATTGAGATGGAGAGATTTAACGATAAACGTTGAAAAGTAATAGGAAATAAATTATAGAAATATAATACGTCTACTAATGAGCTTTTAAAATCATTCTAATGATTGTCATGGGAATCGATCGTTGATTATTTTGTGATTAATTATCGTAGTGATTCAAATGTGAATTTGTCTATAATTATATAAATATAATTTTATATTGGTATAATTTTAAGCTTCCAATGAGTAAGATAAATGACATCTTGGTGAATTGATAAAACGTTGAGGAATTCGCGCAACGTTGAAAAACGCAATACTTGTTCCTTGCATTCCATGTTTTATCGTCGCCTTCCATGCACCGCACGCGATCTATCGTTAGCCTCGCGAACTTCATCAGTCCGCATCTTTCGGAGGCGATAGCGCGTAATTATGAACGCCGAGATTAATAATGGACAGTCTACAATAATGCGAAATCGATATTCCAATATTTAAAAATTAAGATTAAATGACGTGACATTCTAGACGCGAAATTCAGTATATCGATGTAAAATTGTATCTCACAGTAAGATAATTTACGAAAGATAATTTACGAGACGTGAAATGTATATTAATTAAATATAGTAATTCCCGTTATACAATTCCGTGTATAGGAGATTTGCATTATTTATCAACAAACGAAACGCGACAAAAAAGTACAAATCAAAAACCATAAAACACATCAGATATATTTCTGAGAAAATACATCGATGACAATGCATGATAAAAAGTGTCGGCGTTATCCGGATGTATCCAGTATGGGGTGACATGCGCTGCATAATAAAATTTTCGCACGCAACATTGCGTGCGTAATTTGCTACTCACGAACCGTCTAATTTGCGGGTGGGACTGCAAATTTGGACTATCGGACACCGACATCAATATGAAATCGACACCCCATTTCGAAGGGGTATAAATCAGCAAGGTAACATTCGTTGCGATCAATAAAATAATTGTTTTGTACGTAACAAGAACATTTGAAATACAATACATCTTTTAATCATTCTTGTTTAAATGATCGAAATAGAAATCGAAAGAAAATATCAACGAAACGTTGACAACATGCAGACAATTCATAGTCAATTATGAGACAACGTCACAGTTAGTAACAGATGGAAACAAAGGACAATGCGTGCGAGAGAGAGAGAAAGAGAAAGAGAGGGAGAGAGAGGAAGGGAAGAGAAAGAGATTAGAAAAGAATCTGATATAACGAACGCATCAAACTCGCGTGATACTCGCGACAAAATCGCAAAATTCGAGTCGATTCGTAATCGCGGAACATACGAAATAAGGAAATAAACAGACTCTGTTACTTGAGAAATTATGTTGATATCGTACATATTTCCATGTATTTAGTCACAGAAGGATTATGACACTTCCAATTTCGGTGCATTTCGGAACACGGGAGAAAATTGTGAGAACAATCTCGTGATTTTTGCCTGTCACGTAATCGGACGAGACAAAAAGCGACCCTTTCATCGGCCGTCTATTATTGTTTGAACAAAGTCCGACGTTCGAATGTTGCACAATTCGCATATATAGATCGCTCGTCTCTCTCTCTCTCTCTCTCTCTCTCTCTCTCTCTCTCTCTCTCTCTCTCTCTCTCTTTCTCTATCTCTCTCTCTCTGTCTCACCATTCTTCTTTCTCGCGCTATGGTGAACTCCACTGGCAAACGATGGTGGAGTACGAACGGACAGAGTGAGGGGAGGGACTCACCCTCGCCGGCTCGACTGGTGGAAATAAAGCGTGGGTACATATAACGTTGGATATTATTGAATGGACTCACTTGCTGGATTTGCGGCCTTCGCTGAAGCCTTGGTACGTCCCAGTGGAGGTCATCCTCGTGGCGAGATCGGTCTGACAGGAGCGAGCGAGGGGGATTTCGTCGCGGGAACCGTCGCGGAGTTTTTGCGATACCACCGGATCGCCGGCTGAACACGACTCTTCTCCCTGTCGTACGGAAATCAAATACCGTCCGGCCGCGCAATTGGTCGGCCGCGCCGCGGCCGCCGCTGATATTACGGCGGTAGTCAGCGCAGCAATTGAATCGTGAGCGCCCTCGTAGCGCTCGAAAAAATCCCGATTGATCTTGTTATTCTGTACAAGAATTCGTCCGTTACTCGTTATCCGTATATCCCTCGCTAATCCTTAGTGTTTGTTATTATTCTCGGCTATTCTTCGAAATTTGTCACACACTTAGATTGTCTATTGATCAAGAATTAAAATGTACCTTTTTTATCCGTTAATTTGATGCTGACAGTCTGTGATTTATTTGTCAACATTACGCTTGTCTTTTCGCACGTTTGCGGCTATTCCATCTCGTGATGAGTCACGATACACGAATAAATTTAGACACGACACGACGTTCGATCTGAGAAATGTCCAAACCGGAAACTGGAAAGCGCTATTGACGCTTGCCGCACCTGTCTGAATCCTGAATGAAAGAGAGAGAGAGAGAGAGAGAGAGAGAGAGAAAGAGAGAAAGAGAGAGAAAGAGAGAGAGAGAGAGAGAGAGAGAGAGAGAGGTCCTTTTGTACACTACCAATAAATTTATCTGTTCGTACTTCTATGAAGTGAATAAATTCTACTATCACGCATATACAAGCAAAGTTAATGCATATAATGCAATGTAGTATTCAATATAAATGATAAGAATCAGGGCGTGAAAAATTGATATTACCAAAGAGAAACCTGAAAGCGACCAACAAGATATTTTCTGCGACACCGACTTTCCGCACTGGGAAAGGACGCCACCTGCATCCATTTCGAGAGGGGAACTACGATGGCACATCCACTTTCAGGCTTGGTGCTAAAATCTGCATGTGGTGGAAGTCCGTGCTACATCCATTTTCAGGCGGTTTATGTCCGTGCTGCAACCACAGTTGCCATCTCTATACCAGACCAGTGCTGCGATTCTGTAACTCGTTATTGGAGTTAACGACAGTTTCGTTATTGTTGCGCAGCTTTTCTACGGTATACAAAAGCTGCGCAACGATAACGAAAGTGTCGTTAACTCCAATAATGAATTACAGAATCGCAGCACAGTACCGCGATTCTGTAACTCGTTATTGGAGTTAATGACAGTTTCGTTATTGTTGCGCAGCTTTTCTACGGTATACAAAAGCTGCGCAATGATAACGAAAGTGTCGTTAACTCCAATAACGAGTTACAGAATCGCGGTATAGGAGCACTATTCTGTACATGTCTACCGACAATTGTCGGTATCGGTCGTTACCGACGAACGTCGGTTGCGTGACCGACAAGAACGGTGCATACCTATTCTCTATATGGACACTACCGACAATCATCGGTGCAACCGACGAATTTCAATCGTCGGTTGACGTCACAAATGGTCGAGAGACAGTCACGGACAAAAGTGAGAATACATCGTAACTCGATCAATCGCGTAACGAGTCTATGAGAAAGTCCGCGATTTTCAAGTTTTACAAACATAACCGTATTCATAGAGTTGTGTAGAAAAATAGAGAAGATACAAGAGAAAGCATCATGTCAGAGAGTAGAAGTAGGTATGTATATATATTTTTAATGCTATTCATATATATATATATATATGTTGTGCGGGTAAATATTACATTATTATATATATATATATATATATATATATATATATATATATATATATATACATAATGTAATATTTACCTACACAACACAAAATATCCAAAGGATGTACGTAGGACATAGGGACATCCTTAGAATCTCCTTACGACGTCCCCTAAACATCTGTGCTGTGTGGGTATACTAATAAATACTATTCGATAACTTAATAAGAGAATTGTACTATCAATAAACAGTAATATTTTTTGTAGTACTGTTAAAAAGCAACGTTCTTCACATGCATCAACATTGCAAATTGAAGATTTGGTATCCTATATGGAAAAGCATAGCCGTTTCACTGCCGGCCGGTTTAACGGAAATGAGGGGAAACTGCAACTGCAGATGTAGTGGGATGAACTGTGTAAAAGGCTAAATTCTCTACCCGGGCCAAAGAAGTCGGTCAAGCTGTGGCAAACTGTAAGATATATTTTAAGCTATTTACACAATATATGTTCCAGACATTTTTACCAAGAGCAAACAGATATGATGCAAATGCGATAAGCTATATATAAATAATTGAGATTTTTTAAATTACTTTCCCACCTTGATTTCCGGACATGTATACATTTCGTAGTAAACCCCAGTATCTTGATACATGTTAAATAAATTTTATGTAATGTTCTCCCTTATTCAGCTGACATTCTAATATCAATGTTATATAATTGCTTTTCTGTTATATGACTAGTTTACTGGGATACATTTGATTGGAATTTGCATATTACATTATTATATTTAATATATTTAGGTATGGCGGGATCTGAAGAGCGTTTCTTCGAGGAAAGCAAGCAAGTTAAGAGCTGATACACTCTTGGGAGAAGGGAAAAATAAAACCCCTATACCCCCCTCTCTCTATGCCTAAAACTATGACAGACGTGCCTCATATTGAATCTAGCTATCATGCTGACAACTTTTCAAATTCTAAGACAGATTCCTCTCCTCAAACACAAACTCTCCCAATTGACAACGGCCAACTTAAGACCAACATAAATATAAATAAGACTACACATATACAAAGACTAGAACCGGCTATTTCTTCAAATAAAGATACTCCTTATAATTTAAAAAATGTTCACAATATAACTTTACAAAAAGAAATTGAATCTCAACTATATAAAATAATCTTAGATTCCTCACCGTTTAATTCTACGGGCGACAAACTTATGGTGGAATCCAATGTTGAGTTCAGCAAAAAAATAAAATATCTAAGCCTGAATATTATTAATTATATTTTCAAATCGATTATAACATAAAAAAAAAGAACATTTATATAGTATGAAAAAAAAATTAAAACTTATACAGTGGAACGTTAGATCAGTTAAGGCTAGATACTCTGAAATTTGCGACTTGCTTGACAGAGAAAAGGCCCACTTCGCCTGTTTGCAAGAAACAATGTTAGATTCAAAATCAAATATAAAATTTAATAACTTTCATTCGATATTTAAGTCTAGAGATCGTCCTGGAGGTGGTGTTGGTATTCTAATTAGACAATCCATCCAATACCAACGGGTAGATTTGGAATATATCAACACCCTCTGTACAAATAACCAAGTAGACATAGTAATAGTCAAAATCCCTACACATGACTATAAACCTCTGCATATAATTTCGATATACAGTCCTTCACGGAATTCCCAAAATCCCACCGAATCGGATTTCTGGGAGAATCTCTTTCTCTTTTGCTCTGCTCTTGGTAATATTATAATATGTGGAAACTTTAATGGTCATAGTCCAACATGGTCCAACATGGTCCAATAATGCTATCAAGTATAACCCTGAAGGTAAGAAAATCGAAATGGCTGTCACAGAATCTGACTTAATTTGCCTTAATGACGGTTCAAACACATGGATCTCTCAAGACCTAAGTAAATGGAGTGCCATAGATCTCACTCTGGTCTCTACCAATCTAAAATTTAACGTTGAATGGTTTGTTTCAGACAACAAATACGGTAGTGACCATTTTCCAATACTAATTAACTCGATAGATATCACTACCAAAAAGTTTCCTTGCAGACCTACATATAATTTCTGCGACATGGACTGGGACACCTTCAAAACTCTAGCTGAGGATATTAACTTCAAGGAGATCCTGTCTCTTAACGCTACTATTTGTGTTCAACAAATTCGTTGTACGCTATGCGTACAACAAATTTGTTGAACACGTAGAAGAAAACATCTGCAAGTCAGGGGGTGTCAAACAATTACATACCTCGCACAGAAGTAAATCTCCCACCATTTGGTGGGACAAAACATGCTCTGACCTGATGAAAGAGAAATCTTTTTAAATCTCTCCTAGAAAACCCCAGCTTAAACAACTTTAGCAAATACAATATAAGAAGTAAAGAAATCAAGAAGGAAATTAGACGTATTAGAAAACAAAGTTTTGTCAATTTCTGTGATAGCCTTACCCCCAACTCGGATATAGGACATGTATGGAAAATAATTAGATCATTCAAAGGCAAAAACCAACCTATATATAAAGTTACAGACTCTCCGGCTCAAAAACTATTAGTTACCAACACCTTTCATAAGGTGGTTCCTACCCTCACCCAAAATTATCCTCCTAGCAATCCATTCAGTTCTCAGACCACCTGTCCCACTTCTTTAAATGATACTCAGACTCCGGAAGAGATACTTATTAGGGAAGCCAAAATCAAGGAGTCAAATGATCAAATCATAAAACCCATTTCTGAATCTGAATTTCACACAGCTTGGTCTTCATTAAAACATAAATCGGCTCATGGCCCGGATTTGATATCTAATAAGATTATCTTGAATCTCCCTCAATCCAATTTAGACTGCCTGAGAAAGATATTTAATAAAATGTTTAATTCCTTCACATATCCAATGAATTGGAAGTGCTATAATATGATTTTTATTCCTAAATCAGGAAAAAATTCCTTTAGACCCATATCGTTAGCTAATAATTTACAGAAACTCTTCGAAAGGATTATTCAATATAGACTTGAATGGTGGGCAGAGACGAACGGGATTTTCCCGGAATCACAGTTTGGCTTTAGAAAAGGAAAATCGTGCTTGGATAATATCGTTATCTTGGTAAACGAAATTAAAAAAGCTTTTTCTTGCCATATGTACACAGGGGCTGTTTTCCTTGACATAAATAGCGCCTTTGACAAAGTGAACCCAAAGATTCTCAATGATATCCTTACTAAAGCCGGACTTCATCAAAAAATTATTTCTTTTATTAATCACACTATTTCCTGCAGAACAGTAGAGGGCTATGTAGATGGAGTATCACTTGATAACCGGACTACTGAGATAGGTCTCTCCCAAGGCTCTGTTCTTAGTCCTATACTCTTCAATATATATGTATATCCTCTATCCTCAAAAACCTCTCAGAGAAAGTCAAAACTCTCATGTATGCAGACGATTTGGTAGTCTTTATCTCTTCTCAAAGCCTTGGTTTGGTATACAGATATCTAAATGAGGCAAAAATAGCCACCTCAAATTCCTTGCAGGATATAGATTTGGACACCTCCCCTTCAAAATCTCAATTCTGCATCTTTGCAAAAAAAAGTTTTCCAGTATTCTAAAACATGTCAAAAAATACAATCTCAGAATAAAATGCAATGGTACAGAGATAAACCTCTCAAATAGGGCTAATTTTCTAGGTATCACTCTCGACCATGCGCTAACTTGGAAATTACACATTGAAAAGCTTAAAATAAAAGTCATTCCTAGAATTAACCGTTTGAGTCCCAGGGGGTATTGAAAAAACACTGTCGAAGAATCCCAAACAGCGCAACCGTGCTTTCTATAAATGAGTATGAAAAGACCCAAGCAGCGCGATAGCGCTTTGTTTATTTTACATCGATGAATCCCAATCGGACCAATACCGCTTCTTGTATTTGTTAGGTAACGCGATTCTCGTCTTTTTCTCATCGCTCTGTCACATTTATTGTAGTTTGCAAAGCGATCGGACGTATTCTTGCGTAAGTGTTTCTCATTGTTAATAATTGTGTGTTTCAAAATGATTAGACGAAGCAACGGAGCAACGAAGCAAAAGGAATCCATCCAACATGTTTTGATAAACACCGATGTTACAAATTATAATTGTTACTCTCCATTTAAATTATTTGTTCATAACACAAAAATATTGTTAATTTGTAATTCGTTATTTTATAAAATACATCTGTATTATTACATATGCGTACTGTAAATTTATAAATATTTCAAGTTTTGTTCGATAAAAATTATTGAGAAGATAACAATGAAATAAAAATTTTTATTTTGTAATGTATTATTGCATTATTATAGTATTATTCTACCTATTATAAAATGTACTATTTACATTAAAAGGATCGGTGTGATATACTTGCTTCAGTAAATCTGAGCGCGCGACTTCGACAATCGGTAACGCACCGTCAGTTGTCCACAATGATCGAAATGTACTGGGTTTTCTCGACATAAAATCTGAACAGCGCGATCGCGCTGCTTGGGACTCAAACGGTTAATATCCTGAAATCTATTATGGGAATCAACTAAGGAGCCCATCCTACTATCATGATATCTGTATACAAAAATCTGATCAGATCGGTACTGGACTGGGGTTGCCAGGCCTATTTGGACCTGCAAGAGAAAGAAGCCCAAACGCTGGATCGCCTCCAGTTTGCCTCTCTTAGAATTATTTTGGGTCTTATGAAAACCACCCCAACTAACGTGATCTGTCAGGGGAATTTCCCCTAGCAGTACGTAGATCCTTTCTCACAAAAAAATATATAGCTAAAGCTCTCTCGACCCCTAATCACCCTATAGTGGAACTGGGGAAGAATATTTTGCAAGATCCTAAGAAACTCTCTAATATAAAACTTATTAAGGACGAATTTTTTTATTTAACACATACCCTGTATAAAACATTACTTCCACATTTACATCAAACAAGTCTTCTTGGTAGTTTAAATTTTCAATACAATACCAGATTCTATGTACCAAATATTCTTATGAACAGCTGTGACAACCTTAAAAATATAAAAAACCCTGTATCCCACAAAGAAATAACCTTGATCCAGTTCCCATGACTGGCCCCATCTCCTCTTCATCTTCAACTGCCAATACCCAAATTATAGGTCCTGAAAAAAAAAATAATAACAGATACAAATGAGACTAATAACAAATTTATGGAAATAATAAAAAAATTGAAATTACACCAACACAAGTTACTCTATACCGATGGTTCCAAAAGGTCGGACAAGGGCACAGGCTTCGCTGTGTATAATAAAGATCCTGATCTTTCCATAAAATGCAAAATTGAAGACAGTATGTCCATTTTTGATGCAGAAGCCATGGCAATAATAAATTCACTGAAAAATATAAGAGAGCTCAAGATCAAAAAATCACTCGTGGCTTCGGACTCACTAAGTGTTCTCACAGCCCTGACTTCAACAGATAAAAAGGGGAAAAAAAAGCATATGGATATATTTCATTAAAGACATGTTGATCAATTTCATTCAGGAAGGATATGACACGAGACTCATCTGGATTCCTAGCCATATAAATATTATTGGGAACGAGATGGCTGACTGCTTAGCCAAAGAAGCTGCAATTAGCAACGGAAATAACAATGATACCAACAACAAGAATAATAACGTGAATCAAATCAATATTACATTAGTTGAAA
Source organism: Harpegnathos saltator (assembly GCF_003227715.2). Classification (NCBI taxonomy): domain Eukaryota; kingdom Metazoa; phylum Arthropoda; class Insecta; order Hymenoptera; family Formicidae; genus Harpegnathos; species Harpegnathos saltator. Next base: position 225,146 of record NW_020229960.1, on the reverse strand, counting down.
ACATGACCAATACATTCTATGAAGAGGCCACTACACAAGCAATTGCATTTCTTCAAGAGTTAGCAGTTTATAAAGGTCGTAAATATTTTCACCGTACTAGGATTAAACTCTCGGCACCTTGGTTTAAACACCTGTCGTTCCTCCCTAGGAACATTTTAAGCATGATTGCAAGATTAAGATCTCACCATGTCATGACTAATGAACATCTTGCGGACAAAAACATCCTGGAAGATCCGTCATGCCCTTGTGGGGCTCCGATACAAAATTTGGATCACCTGTTCTTCCAATGTACGGACCATAAAGACGCTAGTAGCAAGCTGAGGATTAATCTTTTCAAAGTTGGCATACACTCATCTAGTAATATTATAGACATTGCTTTCTCAAATAATACCAGAGCATTCTATGAATTGGAAAAATTCCTAAACAGCATAGGGAAAAAGATATAATATAAGAAATTACACCAATAAGACTGGCTAATGGATTACATTGCTCCGGGCCAATAGTGAAGAAGAAGAAGAAGAAAATATGTGAACGAAATTGTATAGCTTTTTCTAACGCTTTGAATCCATTTCTTCCAATCGTCCTATGATTTACAGAAAGAAATGGAATGTTCTTTATTTCGAAATTGCAAGTGGAATTATTGTATTCGTATGTTCTAAATAGACTTGGTTCAGAATCAAACAATTCACTTAGGTACAAGGTTAGGTACAACTTAGGTTTTCCGTTCTTTACCCTTTAGTGGTCTTTTCACATTTTCATGATATTCCTGTCGAATATCACGAGTTTTTATCCTCAAATGGAGATCACTGAATCTTTGTCAACAATATCTAAAAATGTATTCTTACATTTTTTACTCTTGCATGATCCTTTAATTTTTAAAAAATAAGATTCATTTTCCTTATTATCACATTGCTGGGATATGTGCGACCATTTGAATACAAATGCACATGGAAAATTATATCTCCGCCAAAAGGCTTTAGCTATGACATTTTCTCAAACCTGTGGTTTCAATACCTTTCTTGCATAGGTATTATCTGGCTTTATCTCTTCCCATTCGACTTTAGTCAGTTTGAGATCAAATCATTTGCTACCATCTTCATCCTGATACAAATGATTATCTAATCCAGACTCATCAATACAAGACTCATCAATCATAGATTCAAAATCATCGATCATGTCAATATTTTTTTCTGGTGTAGGTATCATTATACTTAAATTTTGGCGAGCTTCTATTAGATCACCTCGTTTATTTTCTCGGACATGATTATATACTGAGCGTAGTTTCCACTTACCGCCAATATCTTGACTCATACTTTTCCACACTGCAGATGAGTATTTAGGAAAGTTGTTGGTTCAAAAATGTTCCATATATTTTTCAATCAAAGCAACAGCTTTTTTCTTAGCAACGTTCGGAGGTCGACCCATTTTTACGCCAAAAAACCTAACAAAAGAAAATTCATGAAGATCATTACTGAAATCAATATCTTATTTTGTATTCAACGTATAATTGCTATAATTTTAAATAAATTTTCTTTAATACTCTTTATAAATGAACCTTTAAGGACGAGTATTTCGTTATTTTGTTGTGCCTATAAGCTACGACCATCTTACGATTTTCAAAAGGTTCATTAATTTCTGTCCTTAAAGAATTAAAAATCCTTTATTAACCATTCTTTATTAATCTTTATTAAACTAGGTTAAGATTATAATTTTAGTTATTTGAAAATCACACGTCAAGTCAATTGTAATAATTATACCTTCAGAAATTTATTATTAATAACAAATAGAGGTGTAGAGATAACACAGGATCTTGATAAGCGTTTCAATAAATTTTTATATGAAAAAGGAACAAACCAGTTATCTCAGAATAAAATCCTGTAGAAATACTTCTCTTGACATGATCGTCTTTTGTTTCATTCTTATAGACTTCTTAATAGCGTTTTTCATTGGGAAAATGAGTGCGCACTCAATGCGCACTAGTCGTGGACGATGTGGTTCATTGGGAATTTCAGTGCACATTAAAATCATGCGTCGTGTTTCATTGGAAAATGTAGTGTCGAGTTTTTGCACTTTCGTGCACAAATTCGGCACGAGCTCGGAGAGATGGTGTCGGTTGAGTGCAAAACATGGCGGCGCAGAACAGAGATGTTTTGAATGAACAAACGTATGTGATAATTTCGGATTTCCTTTCATCTTCATCCAGCAGTGATGAAGATGAGTATTTTCTTCGAAATCCGAGGCGAATTGTTCCTAAAATGAAAAACTTTTTGCAAATAGTACATCAATATTCCGATCACGACGTAAGTTTATTGTTATAATTTAGCTTGTGAAAATAAAAGTAGAAAGTAATTTTTATTTTTGTTGTAGTTCAAATCCCAGTTTCGAGGGCAACAGCATATGATATTATAAATAATTTCGAAAATTCGACGTTCTATTCTGGTGATACAAGCCACGGAGGTATTAAACCGTCCTCTGCTGAATCACACGTTTTATCTTTTTTGTGGTAAATTTTACATATACATGTATAGTTTTTAATTCATCCACCACTCATATTATATATATATATATATAATATTAAAAAGATTTCAAAAAATATTACTTTGTATAGGTTTGCAGGAAATAAAGTGTGCTTAAGAGATGTTGCACAAAGATTTGGAGTATGCGCTACAACGATTTTTCGACAAAATAAAAAAATGATGGATTTTCTATGCGATATAGCTGGAAACGTCATCAAATTTTCTGACAAAGAAAATACTGCAAACGAATTCCTTCAAGTATGTATATTTAATTAATGTATTTTAATGAAGCTAAAGCTAGCAGCCGATTCATAGCTGAATTATGAAAGCAGTAGTTTTTAATTATTATTTAATAAATGTCAATTTCTTGTTAATTAATTATTTAATGCTAAAAATTTTTCTATTATTCTTTAGTTCTAAACAGTGCTTATGCGAATTTGCTACTAGTTTCAGCTTTATTGTATTTTATGTATGTTTTTCTAATGAGTTATTTAATGTATATGTATATAAAATTGAAGATTGCAGGATTTCCGAAAGTTCTTGGCTGCATTGATGGGACTTTCATTAAAGTCCGAACGCCAGCCCACAAAATAAAATCGACATATGTAAATAGACATGACATCCCTTCGATAACATTGCAGGGCATATGTGATGCTCGAAAGAGATTTATAGATACATTTACAGGAATCCCGTCGAAAATTCACGATGCGCGCGTACTCAAATTATCAGATATATGCGACGAGTTGCCAGGAATATGTGAAGGCGGAAAATATCACATTCTAGGCGATGGAGCGTATCCAATAAGAGAATGGCTTATTATACCATTTAAAGACTACGGAAATCTGTCTGCAAAGGATAAACAATTTAATAAAATGCTGTCTGCGACTCGAGTATTGATCGAGAATGCGTTTGGACTGTTGAAAGGTCGTTTTCGACAATTAATCGAAGTAGATCTACATACTGTTGATAAAATATCAAAATTTATTACATCATGTTGCGTTTTGCATAACTTATGCATAGACAACAACGATAACTTTGATGTTGATATTGTTATAGAAAACAATGAAGATTATAATAATGAAGGCAGAGGTGAACAAGAAGCTCTATTACGAAGATTAGGGGAAGTAAAAAGAAACCAATTGATGAATGTACTTTTTCCATGAAATAAAAATTAATACAATATGAAATTATCAAACGTTTATTTGTCCTGTGGCAAATAAGTACATACTTTCCAATAAAAAGCAAAACATATAAAAACAAAACATATTTTTTTTATAACACGTACATATTAATTATTTTTTCAAAATTCATATATTATATCTCTTATTTATTTCATAAACATGTAATTTTTTAACATACACGCTTTTTCAAAAAGTTTGATTGTAAAATTAAATAACACTGTTTTAAAATTAAATAACACAATAAGTTTACTTTATACTGGTTCATACTTAATAGTCTGAGCAGTACTATATCTTTCGTAAAGTGCGAAAATCAAAATATGCATACGCTAATATTAAAAACCAGTAATATTAAAAACAAAGACATACAATTAGTAAACGTACAAAATTATAAGAGAAAAAAAATAATTAAAATTATATATCACATCCAGCGTTTTAGTTAGGAACTTTCATATTAACATATGGTTCAGGCTGATTTTACATTAGTCTTTCTTTGGTTTTTTTTAATATTTGCTTGTTTCTGTATCATCTTACTTTAGTTCCCACTACTTTTGTTTGGCGAACAACTCCCGTATTAAATTCAACTTTTCTTGGTGACGTCTTTCTTTTGCCGCTTCTTTATTTTTCCAGTATTCCATCCTTTTATCAATATCACTTGGTTTCGATTTTTTTGTCTTCGGTGGTGAGCTATCAGTAGAATGTGTAGAGGCACTATCATTGCAGATTTCTTGTATTCAATTTAGGATATTTAACGCTCCTTGCATTTCGCAACACCTCGGGCTCAATACTATCGTCCGAATGAGCAATTTTACGCAATTCTTCTTCGAATGGTACATCCTCTCTAGAGCTGCCTGATTTAGAGTTGTTCTCAACTGCTTATTTTTTCCTTTTGAGAACGGTTTTATACCGATTTTCAACTTGAAGAGGAGTTTTTAATACGTCCAACATCGTCAGCATATCTTTTGAAATTTGCGCCCACATCAATTTTTTAGTTTTGAATTTTTTCATGGGACCAATATCCGACATATATGTTTCATATTTATCGAGAAGAAACGATGTTCCTGAATTGCTCCAGTAATCTGAAAATCACGTTGTTTAATGATTAATACAATAGTCTACATTATAGCACCAGTAAACCTATTAGTAGGTATTACAATAATGTAAAAATTTTGTGAAGTCAAAGATTTTAAAAAATCTTTTATATTTTATATTACATTTTTCATATTATATTTATTTCATTTATATTATATTTATATATATTCTATTATACATATATATTGTATGTATTTTATTTGTTAATAACATATTTAGATTATATTTATTAACGTATCATTCTTCGTTTCGTATCGTATTCATTTTCTGCTCGAATATAACAAATACCATATTTTATAGTACATTATCATAGTGCTATGAATAGTCGTAAATGCTTTATTAAAACAGATTTACCGCTACTCTTCTTTCCTTTTTTATCGTACTCCTGCGATTGTGATTCATTCTGATCATATTCCTGTGATTCAAAGGATTCAAACATGAGTGCTTCATTTTCTTTATTCTACTCCGATAGCTGATCTTCATTGCTGCGATTATCACCATGAATATTCGCGTGGAATATCAATTGTTCTCTGTAATACAAAATATATTGACATTTTACACTGCCATATACAGGGTGAGTAAGGATCCTCTGCAACAAACTTAGACAGATTGTTTGGAAAGTCATTCTGATTAAAAAATGTCATATGAATATAGATCCTATTCTTAATATTTACAGACCTCAAATGTTCGACAGAATTTGACAATCACTGCTACGATGGTGTAATAAAAGTAATCAGATTCAGAATAAACACTTTGAACAACTCCTGTAAACTGTCCGCAAGGATACTTGAAGAAATAAATGCAAATTCATTTCATAACTGTACATGTCACCTAAATTTTACAACTTCTGTAACTATGTAAATATTAAGAATAGGACCTGTGTTCATATAACATTTTTTACTCAGAATGACCTTCCAAACAATTTGTCAAAGTTCGTTGCAGAGGTCCTCTGACTTACCCTTTTTTTTAATTTTTTTTCTGTTGTGTACATTTGAATTCTGTAGAACTTTGATTCTTTGAAGAAATAATGAAAAACAAGATTGCTTGGAATTAATATATGTATATAAGAAACTGAAGAGTTCCTGTTTACCCTAAAGTAAACTTACTTATTTTTTTAAAGTAAACTTGTAAAATAAAATGGTAATTATATTTTATAAAATAAACTTTGCTCTTAACTTCTTAATGTGCTTTTTCGGAAGATTTTGATAGCTTGCAATTAATACATCTCAAAAAAATTTTACTTACTCATCTTCAATCACTCGAGATATTTCTTCAATTTTCTGATTTTCGCTTCCATGTAGAACACACAATCCATTTTTAATCACAAGTTTTATATATTGTATGCTATAGGTATCGTCATCTGAAATTAATTGACACAAGAATCAATAATATTCAGTTAATATTCTTTTATGTATATATTTTTGAATATCAAATGAATTGTGTTTTACAAGCTTTACAAGGGGTTATATATGCATTCAAGTTTTTCGAGTAGACAATATCCAAAAACTATTATGTACATAAGTACATATGTCTTTGCCGACAATTTATTTATACTACGGGAATAACCTCAAAATCCAAAATCATGCAAGTCCTATATAATTCTATACTTACTCATTATTTTATTGTATAACTCTGTTTCGCTTGATAGAAGTTTTAACGAGAGCATGTCATTATTGACTTTGAAAGAAATGCTTAATTCTTCTGATTGTTCCATAGTGAAGTTTACGTTAATGCATATATTTTCTTTCAATCCGAGGCGAATCGGTTCTTATGCGCACTCATCAAGTCATGAGTGTTTCATTGGGCGTGCAAAAAAACTTGCACTGTCGGTAAACTCGGGTAGTGTCGCCTAAACTCCACGAGTTCTTAATGCGCACTCAGTGCATCCCAATGAAAAACGCTACAGGATTGAATTAACTTGACATAAATTGTTACGGCGCACAATTCAAAACTACCTGAAAATATCCATAGAATTTTATTAGAGTTTCTGTCACTATTTGAGAACTTCATAAATATTTGAGAAATAGAATCAGTGCATATATCATGCGACAAAAAATAAAATCGTTTAAAAATAATTTTGACACAATTTTATGTTCTAATAAAATTTGCAGTACTGTCAAAATATTTCGTAAAAAGGAAAAAATACTAGAGAAAGCTATATTTAATTTGCAGTTTGATAAAACCTTGAAAGTACACTACAAAGAGATTTACAAATTAGTCATTGGTATATTACAGTACGTGCTAGATGGAAAAAATTGTAATCAATATGAATAAAAAGATAAAATTAAAAACAATAAGATAACTCTGAGATATTCGTAAAATCTACGGATAATTTATTAAAATTAAATACAAGTGTATTTTTACGTATTATGTATTTAAAACAATTCCGACCTATGTAGATAATTGATCAGCATTTCACTGACGATCCAAGAACGTACTGCTTTACTGTTATGCAAATTATAACATACAATGACTATGTTTACACGGCTTCTAACTTCGACTTAAGTAACGCTGTTATAACTCCTACTTAAGGTAAGTTCCATTTACACATTCAGGCTTATCTTATTCTCGAGAAATGGATTCAAAGCGTTAGAAAAAGCTATACAATTTCGTTCACGTATTTTCAATGTTAGATATCATAAAAAAGAGTGTAACGGAATCACTACAGAGATTAATTGGACTAATTATCAGACATATAATGTGTGTCATTTACTTCACAAATATATTTATATATGGTACCGCTGAAACCAGGTGTGAGATAAGCTAAGTATCCCGAGCACTTCGAAGGTTTGTTTTTCAAAGATATTTTCTTGAGATGAGTCTTGGAAATTTATCTCTCCTCTAATCTGGGAAGATCGATTAAGATGTGTTTGTCAAATCTGCCGGGTCGCAATAATGCATTGCCCAATACGTCCGCCCTATTCGTTGAAGCTAATATAATAACATCTTATTTCGAAATCAATCCATCCATTTCTACCAGAAGTTGATTTAAGGTTCGTTCGAACTCGCTATTAGTAATTCCAAATGAACTGTCTGAACGTTTCTTGCTGATTGCGTCAATTTCATCGATGTATATTATACTTGATGCTCTAAGAGGAAGAAAGAGATTAGGAAATAAATATGTTAATATTATTAAAACGGATCACTTAGAAAAAGATGATAAGACGATCGAACCTTTTCTTGGCCTCTTTGAATAAATCCCTAACTCGAGCGGCTCCTAAGCCACCAAATACTTTGATAAATTCAGAACCATTCATAGATAAGAATGGTACACTTGCCTCAGTCATCACAGCTTTAGTTAAGGTTTTACCGCAACCAGGAGGTCCCAAAAGTAGGGCGCCTGAAAAATAAAATTACATAATTAGATCTTGTATTATATAAAATATACTTATGAATATTAATTTTATATAAAATAGATTCTCAAAATATATAATCAAGCAAAATATGGTGGTAAGAACTAGTGTTGCCGGTCAAATGAGATTTAACACCTTGACAAAAAATGAATGAAAATGTATAAAATTTCTTCATAAAATAATATTTTTTAATGTATCGCTTGATCAACAGTAGTGACTTTTGTTTATTTCCACATTTTATTTAGTTAATTCTGGACATATTTAGTTAGTAACATACTTTACATATTTAATATTATATTAGTAACATTCTAAATATATTTAGTCTTACCTTGAGCTATTTTAGCATCAAGCTCTTTGTAACGCTCAGGTTGCTTAAGATAATCAACAAACTCCATCACTTCTATCTTAGCTTCTTTCAGTCCAGCTACATCTGCAAAATGTACACCTTTACCTTTTCCCATAAATGGCTCAACCAATGTGAATGTTGCTTGTTTCATCTGTGAGATAAAATAAACCAAGGGGATAGAAAATCATTTCTTGAAGAAAGTGAAGAAAGCAACAGCTATCAACAGAAGCAACATAAATCTTATGATGCTTGCTATAAATTCTGTTTTTCTTTCATATATAATTTGTACCCCATGACCTGAAATATTTTAGATAAATGTAAAGTATGTAAAGTATAAAAGATTCCATATAGTTTTGCATAAATATTTTACTTACCAGCTTTTAAACCAAAACTTTTTTCCACCTTTCTCAGTTTTTCTTCAAAATGCTCAATGTTTGGAACAGACATGTAGTATCTATTATTTCCCTTAATAATAGCACCTTCATGAACCAAACTTATAACATATTCAATATTAGGATTCACAAGAACAGCCTCAACCTCCTCTTTGCTCAACATGTTATATATAAATTCATTCCAGGAGGTAGATGGTATAGGCTATTTAAACATCCGTGATTATTAATATTTCATATCTTCAATGATTTCTATGATCCGTAATGATTAATAAAAACTTACTTTTATATCTGTACCTATCTGTTGTTTTAATGCAATCAGAAGAATATATAAGCACAAACAACATAAAAAATATTACGAAGAAGTACTTTCATTTCCTCATTTTGATCAGGTTCCTTATCTGGATTCTCAGAACCAGATTCTTTTAATGATTGTTTGTTAGAATTGCTACATGTTGGCTGTGTTCCAATATTCACTGCCAGCACTGAAAATCTATATAAAGCTAGCGGCACACGGTGCTTGTTTTCGAGCTGGAATGCTTGCTAGATGAAAATACTGCGTTGTGATTGGTACATTTCCGAAGATGGATGGAAATGCACCAATCAGAACGTAGTATTTTCATTCAGCAAGCAATCCAGCACGAAAACAAGCACCGTGTGCCGCTGGCTTAATATACGTGACACAAACTATGTATTTTCAGTACTGGTAGTGAATTTTGAAACACAGCCTTTGTATTAAAATAGGTTTGTTCGCGTCGCACACTCCAACATGCTCCTATTTGCCCCAATGTGTTCGAATCCGTTTGCGTTACCGGAAATTATATGGCGACCAAGCGTTCGCGTCGCACTGGAGCATTCCTCAAGGAGCAAGTAGGAGTGTGATCCATTAAAGCTAAGACTCCATGCATGCGGTGAACTGCGGCAAACGGTTGCGGTGACCAATCAGGAGGGAGGCGCAAGTCCGGTTGCGGCAAGCTCCGGCATGCCTCTGTCTCCTGATTGGTCACCGCAACCGTTTGCCGCAGCTCACCGCATGCATGGAGTCTTAGCTTTACCCCAGCTTCGGAGGTGGTGCAGTTTGGGCAGAAACAGTTTTGTCATGAGCGCATGCGCAATTGTAAGATTTAAAAAGAGAGATCGTCTATATCTCTATTCTTTTCTCTTTCAATCTCTCTTCTTCTTGATCCTCCTCCTTAGTTTATAAAAAGAGGGATGTTCAGGATGTTAAGGTTCCGAGCGATTAATGTGAACTCCTCTTATTGAAGAATATAAGTATATGTATATTTTAAAAGAACTCAAATACAATAATACCGACACCGCAATTTATACTAAATATATCTCTTTACAAAGCTTAACGATCTACGACTTGTCTTTCGACTCGACTTGATTATTATTATTCGTCTCGACGTTCAATGGCAAAAAGCTAAAGGCAAAAAGCTCCGTCTTTCTCCGTGCGTCTCCTTTTATCCTTTTCTCCATCCGTCTATCTGATCTCTAAGGACCGGCCTTTCTCCCGTGGCTCCCCCGGAATAGACTGGTGCTGTCCTCCCTCGTCTGTATCTTATACAATCATTAGTTTACTTTTGCGAAAAAGAATGCAAAAAAGTACGACTAAATTAAGAAAACGTGTATTAAATATTCAGGTATTTAAAATGTCTTGCATAAGATTTTAGTTGATTGCTGAAATATGCATTTTTATAATTAATTAACTAACAGTAAATTCAAAATAGGTTAAGTGATTTTATTTTAGGACAATTTGTGTGACTTATGTTTATATTTTATTTGAATTAATATGTGAGCAAAAATGTAATATTTTACATACGACATATTATTCAGTAACTTGTGATTAATATATTCCAACATTATTTGTTTTAAAGTTATTTTAACCAGTTAAGAAGTGTTCACTTACACAACTATTGTATTTAATATTAATGATTTTTTTGTTATAGTCTTCAGCAAGACAAACAATCCATAATGGCTGAATCTAATCAGAAAATTATGATAGCACACCCGAATGCTAATTCTTTAATAACAGGATCTATGATTCCAAAGAACTCAGCTATAAAAGTCATGCCAAAAATATTGTCATTTAAATTAGTTAAGCCTCAAACACCAAATACTTCTGCCGTAACTCACACAACGGATTTAACACAGTACTTAACCACAGTGCCTTTGATGAATAAGATGAGTCCTTCCAGTATTCAGTTGCATGAAAGTCCTTCCATTACAGCAGCAAGCTCTACGCAGCATACAGATACAATTATGAGTTCATTGGATTTTTCGATTGTAAACTCAGATTCTTCCACAGTTATGGAAAAGGAACTTATGACAGATAATGAAAAAGAGAATGATTCTGTTTTCAACAGTGTTTTCACCAGTGATAGCCATTTTATTTGGAGTCATAAAAGTATAATGTTATTTTTCTCAAAATATGAAGAACATGAGAAAAAGTTTCAAAAACAGAAATATCAAAGTAAGGAGGCTATGTTTCAAGTATTAGCAGAGTCATTCCAAAAGAAAGGTTATATAAATGCTACCAAAAATCATATGAAAAATAAATTTAAATTATTGAAGAAGAAATGGGATATACATATTAAACGGACCACTGGAAAAAACAGCTCTGGAAAAGGCACAAAACCTCTTCCATATGAAAAGTAAGTTTTATGTTCATTCTGTTTCTTGTATTTGTCATAATTTTAAATGGAATACTTTCAATTGATATTCAGAAAACATGAAAGTTTTGAAGATATCTAAAAGATATGTTTTAAATATTTTCTAAGAAAAGATATTTTTAAAAAATATCTAAAAGATATCTTTTAGAAATATCTTGAAGATATCTATAATGAGATATCTTTTACATATCTTTAAGATCTCGATGTTTTCTAGATCTTAATATGTCCTTAAATATCTTTCAAATAACTTAAGTATATTTTTTGATACCTAAAATAAAATTTGTAAACGTTTTAAAATATCACGTCTTAAAGTGTAAGATGTTTTTTTACATTTCATCGAAATATGTAAAAGATATCTTAACTTGTTGCATAAAGTATCTTTTAAATCTCTAAAAAATATCTTTTTCAGAAATACAAGACATCTGGAGACATAGCAAAATATCTTTTAGAAGTCTAAAAGATATCTTTATGTCTATTTGGGCAGTTTAATCATCTTTCTTTTTTGATATTTTTGCTTTCTTTTTGTTATTTTCGAAATATTTAAAGTATATATATTTAATCACTAATGGATTGTATACTTTTCCTTATAGAGAAATGATAAAAATATTTGGAAAAAGTCATAGTGGAGTGCCACTTATTGTGGCTAGTCGTAATGGAATTATTTCTCAAAAAGAAATTTTGCAAAACGTCTGTCAAAATTTGTCTGAGTGAGTAATGATCTCTCTAAAATACATTTTTAAATTCTTGTCTTCATTTAGATAAGTAATTAAAAGTATTATCTATTATAGAAATGAGAATGAAGAGCAATAAGAGCAGATTTCTTCTGTACTACATTCACCGAATCCTGTAACTGTAGGTACCAATTTAAATCTCTTGTCATCGAGAAACAAATCGAGAAACCAAGGAGCAATGTTTCAGTTCCGACATTATCGACTAATAGCAGCAGATCATCAATGACAGGTAGCAGCTGCTCCTCTTTAACAAATACAAGAGTAAAAGTACGAGATGGCAAATTAGCGCTTACTTTGCAATCAGTCAAAGAATCCATTTGTGCCGTGTTACAAAAAGAAAGTGATGATAAACAAGAAATACGCACAAAATTTCTAACAGAGCTTCAAAAATTTAACGAATTGCAAAAAGAACGAAATATCATTCTGCAAAAACAACTTATGGTACTTGAAAATTTGGCCAAAAAGATAAATCCAACAGAGAAAGAATTATTATTATATGACTGAAAACATTGAAATAATTGTTAGATATAAACATATATTTTATTTGACTATATTTAAAACAATGTTGGTTATGTTTTTAGTTTTTGATTAAGTATAAATATTTAATTTCTCAAATTTTTATTTATTCGTTTTCTGTTAATTTTAATGGATAGCACGATAAGACTTCGTATTAAACTTCTCGAGAAGTCAAAGTTAAGTTTACTCGATTGAGTTTTTTTTACATAATAAAGCAATATTATTTATTTTCAGTATGTAACGTAAAAATCAGTTGCTGATAAAGGATAAGAACTATTACAATTTCTTTTAATCATCAGTCATTTTTAGTCAGTTTATTGAAATATTACACACGTGCATTATATATTAATTGTATTTATTTTTTGTGAAAAAATTATTAGAGATATAAAATATATGATATTAAAACAAACTGATGTGTGGATAACTGATATGTATTGTTGAAAAGAATTTTTTTGTTCAGAGACATTCTATAATCACAAATAAAACTTTAATATAATATTTAAGAGATTTTATTATCTTTCTTAACTTCTAATATGAATAATTTAATATAACGATTGTTAAGATAACGATCATTATGTTAAATTGTTCTTGTGTAAAAAAATTAAATTAAAATACATATACAAACATATAAAATAAATATAAAATATAGATATGTATTTTAACTTTGCTATATATACATATAGAATACTTAAAAAAAGTAGAACTTATTACAAGAAGTAATCATCTTCTCATGGCCACTTTTTAAGGTATATCCAGACAAATATGTATGAGCACATGATATATATAAACATAAATATAAAATAATCAATTGCTTTTTTTTACAATAAGCGCGTACAAAATTCCAGAACGTTAAAAGTGTAATAAAACGCAAAAAAGGCAAAATATCTTGCAAAAACAATATAGCGATATTAGAGAAAATGGTAAAAAGAATATACCTAAGAAAAAGAATTATCATATGAAGACTGAAAACATAGATATTGATGTAAGATATAAACATATTATTTATTTAACGCTGAACTTTTATATATTTATATATATATATATATCATATAGTCATTAAAATTTGTCTTAATATATCTCTACTCTACGTTGAATCGTCTTTGGAACAATTGTCGGCATAGTTCATCTCTGAGATCACAACCACGTCGTTCATCAACAGGATTTTCATTCCTATCTTCTGGCAGGACATGGGGTAACAACACCTGTGCATTTATATCAGCATGATTGTCGTCTTCGGGTTCTTCCATGTATTGCATATCATTAAAGTTAGCCATATTATGAAGGACGCAACAAGCGAAAATGAATTTAACGATGAACTGCATGTTCCTCAGCTTAAGGAAATATAATTGCCTGAAACGTTGTTTCAATACTCCAAATGTGTGTTCTACAGAGATTCTGCACTGACTATGTATACGATTAAAGTTTCTTTGGGCCTGTGTAAGATGTCCATTATCCCGATATGGAGTAATTAATTGAGGAAGGCATGGATATGCAGCGTCTCCAAGAATTATGTTTCCGTCTAAAAAAATTACATTTGCTTAAGATAAACATCAAAAGTTAAATAAACATTCACGATAAAGTATATGTTAACTAAATATATTAACTATATATTAACTAAAATATATTAACTAAATTAAACAAGAATAGAGATATTCGACTAAAACAATAATACAATAATTGTTTATGATTATTATGTATTCATACTGTGACAGAGTGCTGGTAAGTCTTCAGCCAGACTAGAATTTGCAAATACTCTTGCATCATGCACTGAGCCAGGATATCCAATTAACACATCTAAGAACTTGTTCTGCTCATTAACTGTTCCCTGCATGTGAATGGAAAAATAATGTTTTTTATTGATATAGGCTACTGGGTCTTCAGAAGGTTTGTCTATACGGATGTGTGAACCATCAATAGAACCTATAACAGGAAAGAAATATTAATTAAGTTATATCATTACCCACACTAAATTACAAAAATGTAAGTTTAAATTAAGTACATCATCAGAAAAAATTACATTATTATCAATTATTCCTGGAAAATTTTTATTTTCTACATAGTATCTCTGCGTTTTCTGCTTTTCTGCCTCAGTGGGATACCGAATAAATTCATTTCTTAAATTATATAAAAACTGTGTGACTCTTTGTAACACTGATTCAAGGGCACTAAGAGACAAATTAAATTTATCAGCAACATCCCTGAAACTTGCACTTTGATGCCCAGCAAACCATAGAAAAGTAAGAATGTGTTTTTCAGCCGAAACTACTTCAAATCCTCCATGTCCTATATAAAATATTAATTATACTTTATTTAAAATAAAATGAAAAACTTATGATATTAAATCTTCAATTTAAAAAACAGTACTTACCTCCTAGATTTCTAAAATGTGCCCAATAACTAAATCTGTCCACCATGCTTCTGAAAAGCATTTTTTTTAAACGATAATGCATAATAAATTCTTCATCGGTATACATTGGCACTATTTGTTCAATATAATTAGTTATGCATGTTCTACGTCTTCTTTGAATGATACCTTCAGCCATTTCAATAACTGCATTAATAGCAATATCTACAAATTACATAAAATCAAATAAAAATGCACTAACTATTTAAGGAAATGACGGTATTATACAGAATACCCCCCTCACCTTCAATTTTGACGAAAAAATATTTAATCGACGCATTTTTGCAAGAGAAACAACTTTTCTATTTGAAAAAATCGTCGCTCTGTCTTGTGGAGTGAGATATAAATTGTTAAAGTTGATGACAATTTAGGTTAGGAAATCTGTCACGGAGGCGACAGATAAGATTCCGACAAAGATTTTTTCAAATAGAAAAGTTGTTTCTCTTGAAAAAATGCGTTGATTAAATATTTTTTCATCAAAATCGGAGGTGAGGGGAATATTCTGTATAATTACCGAAAAGACAAACTAAAACTAATAATGTTCAGAGGTTATAGCAAATAAGGTTAGGATGTCACATCTTCATCAATACTCACTCTCTATTTCATCGTCGTTCTCATTGTCTTCCACAAATAAATCACAAATTACAGCTAAAGGTAAAAGATTTTCATTAATTTCATTCATAATTAATATATTAAAGCCAATGAGAAAATCTTCCAATGGATCCATGCTGCGAGTTTAATTTGCATGTTTGCATGCATCTTAAAAGAGGAGAAACTGCTCCAATCCGTTCGTGTCACTGAGTATTGGTGCACATGAACTCATCTGCTCCAACCACCATCTTATCCGTGATCCAAATGCTCCCTGGTGTACACTGGAGCATGCGACGCGAACAAACCTAAAGGCTCGTCTACAATAGCTGTAAGAGTAAAGCTAAGACTCCATGCATGCGGTGAGCTACGGCAAATGCTGCGGTGACCAATCAGGAGGGAGGCGCAAGTCCGGTTGCGGCAAGCTCCGGCATGCGTCTGTCTCCTGATTGGTCACCGCAGCCGTTTGCCGGAGCTCACCGCATGCATGGAGTCTTAGCTTTAGGCTGTAAGGCTGTAACGTAAGCTGTCAGCGAATTAAAATATTTCATTTCGCGTCTTGCAACCTTACAGCCTTACTCTTACAGCTAATGTAGACGAACCTTTACATTATCAAACTTTGGGGAAAAGTTGAATACTCCTATATGTTATTGCACAGTAGTGCAGACTGTACAGTGTGAATTTCCTTGCATATTTTTCTAAAAGCCTGAAAAAATAGTGTTGAAGTGACACTTTCTTACCAAATATATCAACATTTGTATCCTATACATGTAAAATTTGTAAAATTTGTGAGCATAAACATTACATTTGATGTTATCGTGAATTAAAAATTAGCTAGCTAAATCTGTTGATAAGCATAAAATATAAGTACCAGTCAAAATATACAAAACAATGAATACTTGCATGATAAGACACGGCGAGAAATAACCTATTCGATCCATTCTTATGTGCACAGCTTAAATATTTAACGTCAAGAAAAACTTTCTTTTAGGGGTGAAAATATGCATTCTTGGATAGGAAATTAAATATTTGGCTGAACGTTAAGCCAGCGGTACACGGTGCTTGTTTGTGTGCTGGGTTGCTTGCTGGATGAAAATACTGCGTTCTGATTGGTGCATTTCCATCTTCTATCTTCGAAAATATACCACATGTAATCTTTGTTTTCAATTATTATAAAAACTTATTATTTCCCAAACGTTAAAAACATTACAGACGTGTTTCCCAAATAATTTTATGTTAATTAAAAATTAAAAAAAATGTTTTTTTCATTGTCTGCTAACTTAACGCTTAATTAATTTTTATTAATTGCTACTAATAAACTATTATTTCTCAAACTATGAGACTATGTTCCTAAACTTCCTTAAATGATTCCTAAATGATATAAAAAGAAAAAATTAGAAAATCTTCATTTTGTCTGCTAACTTCACGGCGGTAGCAGCGTGCTCTACGCAATGTCATCTCACGCATGCGCTGTAGCGTCGCAATATATTGCATCTAGCAACTTTGATCGTACCAACTGTTTGAGATCTGTTGAGTGGTGTACTTCGCATAAATAATACAGAAAATTGAAGAAGCGACTTTGGGACGTAGCTTCGTCGTGCGTCATCGTTGTGTATCTGTGGCGTTTGAAGGAAAGTCAACGAGAGAGGAGCAACAACACGACGATGTTGAACCAGGCGGTGGTCGAAGCTCTGTACTCGGCAACGTACATTGAAAACTACCTGGATTGTGTGGAAAATCTACCGAACGACTTGCAAAGATATGTCTCCCGTCTACGCGAGCTAGACGCTACATGTCAAAGTAATTGATTGAATCCGCAATCACAGAATATCTTAACATTCCGATTTTATATTTTCTCGATCTTCAACGATACTTGTTGCTTTTTTGTGAATTTTCTAACAGATGTTAACGTCTCGTGTATATCAGAACCAGATTTCATGTTGTCAACAACGTCCATGTTTAGAACTCGAGCTGTAGACGTAACAATGCCTCCTAAAAATGAAAAAATTTAACAGATGTATGCAATATTTCTCCTTTATCTTTTTATATATCTTTTAGATAACGGTATCTTCTTTTTATTTTGGAGAATAACTTGTAAACAAGTTTTGATATGGAAAGCTAAGAAAAATCATTTTCTTTGTAAATCTAATGAAAAATTCCTGAAAAATATACTTTTGAAAATAATATATTATAAATCTTGGAATCAAACAGTTGAATAAAGAAAAAATATATAAACATATATTTGATATATATGAGGCTTTGTTATAGAATTATATAAAAGAAAGAGAAAAGCAACAAAGATGAAAAGTAGCCAATGATATTGATATAGACCCATATTCAGAACATGCTTATAACTATGTTAGTATGCTGTTAACTAATCAGAAGGCATATTGCGTGGCTTTTCATTGGTTAACAGCGCGCTGACATGGCTACAAGCGTATTCTGAATATGGGCCATAAACTTTTGATGTTATGTTATATTTACTATTTTGAATCGTTAAAAGTCAATCAAACTTATATCAGCATCAATTTATTACTACATAATATAACTTGAAAGTAAATCGTTGTTAGTATAATTTTTAATCATGATTTCTATATGTAATAAAATATAACATAAACTACTCTCTTTTTCTCTGTATATATAAGAAACTATATATAGGGATCTTTAGAAGTAATATCTCTCTCTCTATATTCATGAAATCGATTATGATATAAATTGATTGTCTAACTCAGAGAAGAATCTCTGGTACATTTTATCATATTTTACTGAATATGATATAATTATATTTAATATTTTTTATATTTGTATTGTCATCTATATGACAGCATATCTACGTGAAGTAGATCAACAGCAAGAAATATTGCGCAGTGATTCAGACATGGCAGCTAAGAGAAGAGCATTGATGAGAATACAACAAGCTCTGATTGCAGCGCAAGAAATTGGTGATGAAAAGTTAAACATTGTTCAACAAGTACAAGACCTCATAGAAAATAAGGCCAAACAGTTGGAGTTAGATTATCAAAATTTAGGTAAGTTATACCGTATAACTCTTGTTTCTATGATTTAACATATCATTCTTATAATATTTTATTGCTTTATAGATTTTGGTAAAGAACAAGAATGTTCCGAGTCTGCCCGTGAATCAAATATCAGTAGCAATACAAATAGTGCGAGTCACGCAAATAGCACAGAACGTCAACCAAAGCGTGCCAGAAGAACAAGAACTGAAACTTTGATGGAGTCGGCACATTCTATGGACATGTTAGTTATGACAGAGACAAGATCTTCAGCATTGCCCAGCACAAGCAATGGTAATCAAAAGAAGACTACTGCAGCTGCTACTGGTAAGAAGAAGAAAAGAAAATCTCGGCAAGGCAATCAGCAGAATCAGCATCGTGAGGACACACCGCCACCACCGGAGGATGATCTCGCTATCGATCCTGATGAACCCACTTATTGTTTGTGTGACCAAATATCTTATGGAGAGATGATTCTCTGTGACAATGATCTATGTCCTATAGAATGGTTCCACTTCTCTTGCGTCTCATTGACCACAAAGCCTAAGGGTAAATGGTTTTGTCCCAAATGTCGTGGTGATCGGCCTAATGTCATGAAACCAAAAGCGCAATTCCTCAAGGAGCTGGAAAGGTACAATAAGGAGAAAGAGGAAAAGTCGTAGCAGGAGGAAAATGCAGAAAAGTTTAGAAGTTTCGGCAAAGTTAATTGGACTTGATTCAGAAAAATTTCTTCAGAGAATAGAAATTTTGATCTTAAAACTGTGAATTAAAATTTCATATTCTATTGAAATCTCGGCTTATTGATACATATATGTACATGTTTCTGTAAAACTCATGTGACAAAGTCAATCAGCCACTGAAGGATGATGATATTGATTATTAAAAGCGCCATCATTACTCTTTTAACTGTAAAAACATAAACATCTCATGTTTCTAAGTCGTAGGTAATAATTGATTGTATATTACACATTATTGTACATACGACATAATATTAAACTGGGTCATAGATTTTATTTTGAACATGCTTCCAATGTCGATATTGACCAATGCTGGTTTAATATTTTCATTGGTTTGACATTAATCATTATAGAGATACTAAATAAAATAATTCATATGTGTTGAGTACACAATGTAAGTTTATTTTCATGTTCAATGTTGGTTTCATTAAAAATGAAAGAGAATATATAAATATAAAAAGCACATCATCGAAAAACTTAAATATTTTATTATTAAAATAAAAATTTATTAAAATAAACTTAAAAAATCAACAAAATTTAAACAATTTTCTGTGTTAGTAAAATTATTAAAGATGAACTCATAGAAATACGTAACTTCTTTCTTGCAAAATTTATTAATTCGATACTATATTGAATATGACATTCATTTACAATTTAACGCAAGCGTGATTCCCTATCGATAAATGTCGGATCCGAAATTAGTTACACCATGTTCTTAGTTTGTGTTGTTACATGTAGTGAAAAGAGACTTTTCACAAGCGAATTACAAACTTTCATATCCTTTAACATGAATATACTTCAAGCTCGTCTACACTTGTAAAACAGGCTCTCTCTTACGTGCGGGATGAATTATATAGTAAAACGTTTGTACGAACGTCATCTTTTTATCTTTGTTTGTGTGTTTCGCCAGAAGAGCGCCTAAAGCCTAATTATAAGAGCAGGACGATACATACTGGTACTTTAAGTGATGATCACATAAGTTCATAGTGCGAATCCGCGCCATTCCAGATTTCTACATTTTCATCTTTTTTGTCTGTAACAAAATGAAAGCCATAAAAGAAAGTTATAAGAATCACGTCTAATTTATATCTAAACGGACATGAATTAGAATATGAAATATTCAACAAAGCCTTCTATAATTTATAAGACAGCATATACGATTTGATCAAGAGATTATTGTTATCGCGTGATACGGGAACAATTTTTGTGTTAGAATGTACGATAGATTTCTCATGTAGGTTCCGTTTTTGACAATTTGAACTTTTCATCAATCAAGAAAGAGTCAAAGATAATTATAGAGCATAAGTCGCTCACAGCTAAGATAAATAATAAAAAATAAATCATATAGCACGAAAAGATACATTACAGAACAAACAAAAAATTGATCTCAGATTTATTACATTTTAAAATAGGTGATTTTATAATAATTTATTTTAGTGCAACTTTTGAAGTAATTCAAGAATTTTGCGATAGTAATATAATTAGAATAGATAGCTTGTATTTGGCATCTATTTTTTTAATAAAATAATTAAAACTGCTTGATATGAGAAAGAGAAGGAATGCTGTGTGATTTGCGTCCTTTGTATCAGATGCCATCAACGCTAAAGCCACGGGCGTATTATATTATAAGAAGTGGCATACTTAATGTCAGCGGAGATCTTCTGTGTGACTCTCTTGGAAATTTAACCAAGACTGTTCAACTACAGTGGCTACTCTCTTCTCATATTCCCGTTTATTCTCTTGGTACAATTGCGCCGCTAAAGAGTTGGCTGGCGAATTTGGGTTCGGTTCATCCAAAAGTGACTGTAACAAATAGTTTACACATTTTCTCAGCAAATCAAATACTCCTGATTTATATAGAGAAAGAATATATATGTATGTGTGTGTATATATGTGTATGTGTATATATATATATATATATAGACAAATGTAAACAGGAGTTAACGGATGGAAGAAACGAATATCGGGTTACAATAATTACTAGACTATAAAGTGAAATTATGCATTTATTATATTATTATTATCATTATTATGTATATATATTTTTATGTATGTATATATATATATTATATATATATATATATATATATATAAATGAATTTGTGTACTGAAGTACTAAATTCAATCGAAGTACAATTCTGCGCCGCCGAAAGGATCGTGTTCCTCCGCACACACAGAAAAAGAGAAACGAAAGAGAAAAGAAAACAAAGAAAAAGCCAAGTATTTTTCTTTTATATTCTAACATTTAATTACAGTACTAATTTCGTGTTCATCAGACATCGAAATAAATAAATATACGCAATTTCATAATAATTTATTATTCAACATTGTAAAAATTCGGTCTAACGTTGCACATCGTGGTAGTTCGATAGAGCTTTTCAGGAAGAAACATGCTAAGGTTCGTGTTTTTCTTTCTTTTTTTTTTTTTATTTAAACGTTAGCTCCTTGGTAAGGCTGCACGTTCTCCTCCGTATTTGATGGCTGTTGGTGGCTGACCGATGCTGCGACAGCATCGTGTTATAGCTCGCGACTAATCCACAAAACTCTGCTCCACACAAGCCTTCACTCGCTTCTCGTACTCGCGTCGATTCTCTTTGTACAGTTGCGCTGCCATTGAGTTGGCAGGTGAATTCGGGTTCGGGTCACTTAACAGCGACTGCAACCACATAAGTCGTACCCATTATACGGAGTATAATTTCGTTAAGCTCTTTTTTCTGACAAAGTGCATGGCCGTAATTATACAATGAATGGCACGAAATTGCGAATGCTTTCTTTTTCTTTTTCCCGTTTTTTTTTCTAATTCCTCTCTCTTTAATGCGAATACACGAAGAAAATGAAAATACATATCGGCGGACAATTATAAGATAGTCATATATGTAAGTGTAAAATTATGCAAGTGTTATGCACAAATAATTTTAAATCGGTATCATGTGATTAGACTTTGCTGAATTGCAACCGCTGTTAAGACAAAACGAACGATCCCTCCAGGCGTTTTTATAGTGTGTGATTAACAATGAACAACAAAAGTCTTTTGAAAACGATGAGAGATGGGCGAGTGACATTTTCACGAAAAAATAAGACAACACAGTGAGATATAGTTTGTATGAAATGAAAACACAAAGATACTTAATGTAAGAAAAATGTAGAATCTCCATATTTTATTTCATTGTTTATATTATTAAACATTTAATTGCCATGCAAAATAAATTTTAACTATCTCAATGCAATTTTCGAAAAAGAAAGTATATATTAGAATAAATATTAGATGCATCACCTATATATATTAATAGCATCAAGCTATAATTATAATATAATTTGATATTATGTATCTCTCTGACACTATATTGTAATAGAGTAAATCTCATTTCTTTTTTCTTTAAATATTTTAACGTGCAATATATCCATGTAATAATAATGGAATGAAAGAGAAAAGATACATGTCATGCTATAGAAAGAAAAAAAGAAAGGGAGAGAGAAAAGTTAGTTGTGTCCTTCATATTTTTAATATAATTATAACAAGAAAATATTAAAAGCAGCGTTATTATATGTATATATGCATATGTATGTATGTGTGTGTGTATATATATACATACACACAAAATATTGATTTTAAAACGCCACAACCTGACAAATTGAAACTCCGTATACTTACTTAAAAACCCTCACTTTAAGCTAAAAAGAAGTGAATTTAATGAAATTATAAGTACCTGTATAGATGTTAAGATAGCTGAGACATCGTAAGTAGGACTCCAACGATTTTGAAGTATGTCAAGACAAATTCCACCATCTGCATATACATTGGGATGAAACATTTTACTAACAAATCTCACTGTAGGTGGTTTATTTGGATATTCCTCCGTGAATTCTATTGTAAGCTTAAATGTGCCATCTTCGAATGGGGTATCATGTGGTCTAGAACAAAAATATAAGTGTTTTGTAATCTTTCACATAAGATCCACAAGTGGGAAGATTCGTAGAAACAAAATCAGAATGCCACTTTCTTACCCAAATATAACTGCATTCCATATCATAATATTATTGTCTGTCGGAGCACCTGATACTCCAGTAGGAGGATCTTCCTGTAATCTTTGTCAAAATAATAAACTTTTAGAACTTTGCATTATAAATAATCAATTCATATATACAAACATATATATCATGAAACTTTATCTAATCTTTACTAATGTGTATGTACTAGTACAGAATGATGTATCATCTATGTTTATACAGTAATATTTCATTTAAAAGAAAACAAACAGTATGTACTATTTTATGGATTATTCATTAGAAAAGTTGATGCAATAAAAAAAGAGCACAAGTGATTCAGCTAAAATGCAATGTTTATACATTGGGAAAATGTTCCTATTTATTTCAGACAGCTGTAAAGTTCAATTTCATTAATTTCTGAAAATAGGCTGCAAGGTAGTAATTTATATAACTCGCAGCTCGACATCCTTGTGAATGCTTTGTTACGACACAGTACTCGTGACAAGTTCGTCAAATGTCATACATCGCGCGAAAACTTTTTTATACGTTTGAAATCACACACCCCTATCCAATTTCATTACAAAGACAAACGTGAATCATTCCGGCTTAGTCGCGGACTCGTCTGCCGAGGATTCATAGATTGTTCCCGAGGTGATGATCAGGCGACCGCGTGTCGCAGATGGTGCCTGCTGGAAGTATCACGCACGGCGAGGGCGGTTTGTTTATCGAGTCAGGAGGTGGGGATGTGCTTGCACTTGACGGAGGGCAAGCGCGAAGAGAGACGTGTCATAAGAACGGCACGCTATCTAATAATAATCGTGGTGAAGCGACTGACGTTCGCGCTGAGAACCGCTAAGTTTGCCGCGGCTGTCGAAGAGAATCAAATCATATCGGGCGCACCAGAAGCCGTCGCGCTTACAATGGCGTTATGACGAGAGCGCGATCGAACGAGCGAACGAATAAACGGACAGATGGGGACAATGCGTTAATATCGGTATCAAGTACCTCTTGAAGTCTCGCATCAATCTTCTCCTCGCGGGGGTGGACATCCCTCACAAATGGGCTCGTCGCTTACTTTTTCGAGCGATGACGGTGATGGATCACGCGAGAGGCCCTCTCTCACTCTCTTTCTCTTTGACTCGTGTATGTGTATGTATGTGTAGATGCGTGCACACGCTGCGCCGGACGACGACGACGACGACGACGACGACGACGACGATGATGACGACCACCTTCCTCCTCCGCACCTTCCGCACGTCGGCTACCCAAGGGGCCAAGTCCGACGAAAGAAATCGCGGCACCCACACGCGTGTACAATCACACACGGAAGGGAAGGGTGTAGGAGGAAGAGCGCTCACTCGCGTCCGTATGCATGTACGTACAGATGATATAGCACGCAGAACGCGCGCGTTCTCTCTTACCACGCGCGCGCATGCACGCACGACGCACGCACACGCGACAGGCGAGGGTTATTTCTTACGAGGTTGCGGATTTGCGACGCGAGAGCGAGCAAGAGAAAGAAACAGAGAGGGGGGAGGGAGAGAGAGGAAAGTGGACTATGAAAGGCGCGAGAGAAACACAGAAAGAGATAGAGAACGAAGCTCGTTGGTTGTCTCTTCCTTCAATTCTTGTCAAGTCGCGTCCGTGAAGGTCGCCCTGTTTTCGATACCGTTATGGAAATGCACGAATTCGGTCCCACCTTGACGGCCTACGACGGCGCCGACTACGTTACGACAACGGTCACTCGTCGGTCTGCGTACCGACCCCGTTTACTTCGATCGAACGTGCGTATGTCTGGTCGACGTGGACTCGAAACTCGCTTTCTTTAGCCGCGGCGAAGAATCCCCGCCAACGTCGAGACCTTCACGCAGTCCACGATCGTTCTCGAGAAAATTAGCCTCGCCGACTGCCAAACGGTTTGCTCGACAGCTGGATAGAAGATTGCGGTGGGGATAGTGAAGTGAGCTGTCTCTGATTGTCTCGGAATGTCCGAGTGACGTCACCGACCGAGTAGAGTCGAAGTGGACTTCGTCAATGTGCATGTGTGCGCCTGCGCGTCAGTCTGGTGATCTTGTAACTTTTTCTCATGAGTGGAAATGTGAGGATGCGAAAAGTTTTGTCATTTCGTAGTTCAAAATTCAAATTTTGTATTTCAAAATTACATAACTAAACACAAAGTTACATCACTAATAATAAGATCGTTGAATTCATATAAAACCTCATTTCTCGCGTTTTCACTCCACTGCAGGGAGAAAGTTACACGATCGCTTTTCTATTTAGTTCGTAAAAACAGTCTAGACAACTTTTACGTCTAAGTCACCACATTTAGGGTGCAACCAGAGAGAAGCCTGAGAGCGGGCATGGCTGCATTAAAGCCAGCGGCATACGGTGCTTGTTTTTGTGCTGGATTGCTTGCTGGATGAAAATACTGCGGTCTGATTGGTACATTTCCATCCATCTTCGGAAATGTACCAAGCAGAACGCAGTATTTTCATCCAGCAAGCAATCCAGCACGAAAACAAGCACCGTGTGCCGCTGGCTTTACAGCGTTATCGAAAAGTTGGCTGATTCGAAGCGCCAACTGGGTCCATTTTTCATGGATATGAACTACTAAGCCAATGTCCACGATTTGTTGGTACTATTCCGTGCTATGTCCATAATTATTTGGTTCTGTTCTGTGCTATGTTCACGAGCGAGCTAGATTAGTTAGATAAAAACGGAGAATCGGTCTTTGTCTCACCACCAGCGAATAGACAATCGCGACGATAAACTGAAGCGAGCCAGTGGTGCGATTCTGTAACTCGTTATTGGAGTTAACGACACTTTCGTTATCGTTGCGCAGCTTTTCTACGGTATACAAAAGCTGCGCAACGATAACGAAAGTGTCGTTAACTCCAATAACGAGTTACAGAATCGCACCACTGGCTCGCTTCAGTTTATCGTCGCGATTGTCTATTCGCTGGTGGTGAGACAAAGACCGATTCTCCGTTTTTATCTAACTAATCTAGCTCGCTCGTGAACATAGCACAGAACAGAACCAAATAATTATGGACATAGCACGGAATAGTACCAACAAATCGTGGACATTGGCTTAGTAGTTCATATCCATGAAAAATGGACCCAGTTGGCGCTTCGAATCAGCCAACTTTAGAGTCCCTATAGTAAGAGTCTGGCCAATGTTCTATTTGGATACAAAATGGCTACTATACCTGTACTGCACCTACTGTAATCTCGGTTTCACGCGTGCACATGCAAGTGATAACATAACATCATTTCATCTTGGAAAAAACTTCCAACATAATAAGAGGACTATTTATAAAGATATTTATAAAAATATTTTAAAAATGACTGGTTGTTGCATACCGGGATGCAGAAATAGAAGCGAAAATGGCTTCTATATGAAACGTTTTCCAATAAGTAAAGAACAAAAAATTATATGATTGAAACAAATTGGAAGAGAAAACTGGAAACCGAAACAATATTCAGCAATTTGTGAGGTAAGCATATAATTATATCAAATAATAAACAAAACATGTTTCTCATCTAATTGTATTTGTAGGTTCATTTTACTAAAGAAATGTGGGAAGAACCGCGACAGGATGGTTCCAAGAAATTAAAAGCACAAGCAGTGCCAACAAGTTTTCCTCATACAAAAGTAATGTCAGAATATTTCGATGGAAAAATAAAGAAGTTAAAATATAATAAAAACAACGATGAAAATAATGAAGAACCTACAAGCATTGTATTCAATTGTTCTCAAGTTGTAAGTAATGTTGATGAAGAGCATCCTGCAATAGAGAATAATTCATGTCCACCATTTATTGACAATGTTGAAGTATATGATCAGATGATACATGGCAATACTCATTTATTATCGTTAAGTGAAAATAATGTAAATAATGAGAACACAAATGTGCCTGCAACTACATCCTCATCAATATTCAATGTAACATCATCTACATTGGAATATGCTTTAGAACAAATAACATTATTACATCAAAAGCTGGAACATAAAGAAACAGAAGTAAAACAAATGAAACAACAACTTGAGATTGCTAATAAAGTACTTAAGAAATGTGACAAAACGCGAGAAACTCTCATGAATCGTATTAGACGATACAGAAGTACAAATAAGCTACGTGTAGAAAACACTTTGTCATAATCAACACAGTTACTCCAAAAAGTGTTCAACAATGATCAAATTGAGTGGTTAAAATCAAATTCAAGCAATCGACGTGTGTACAAGTGGTCTAAAAAAACTATTAAAAAAGCTATTCGAATAAAATTCTCTTGTACTAATAGTGGTTATCAAGAACTGATTAATCAAAAGATTCCATTACCATTAACACACACTTTAAGAAGAAGTCTTTACCCCAGGAATAATAGATGATATTTTTCATGCCATGAAAGAGAAAATTCAACAATTTGAAGATGACAGACAACATGATTGCGTACTTGGCGTTGATGAAATGTCTCTTACACCTGGTGAACAACTTGATCCTTGTACAAATTCAACTTTAGGGTTTTCTATTATTCCCAACAGTCATGATAACTCCTATACATTTTCCTTATAATATAAACAGGAAGTTTCTTTAATTCTGCTCATCTTAATATCTTTGTTATCTGAAATTATAGTAATATTAAAATTATCGAAATATTAAAATGAACAGAATAAAATAATTATTCCGTATGATTTCATTTTCCCGATGAATATCCTAGTTTCATTTTCCTATGAATATCTTATTATAATCATGGTACATTTTTGTATTTTACTGGTATGTTTTTATAAATGTTCACCGTTGTAGCTCTTTTATTTACAAGTTTGGAATTTTTGTTTATCAATTTGTACATTATTATTGCTCTAAAAATATTCATTTATTTATTATGATGTATTTCCAGCAAACAATTTGGTAGCAAATTGTCGCCAAATTGGCACCAAACTTGTACAAAGTTTGCTGTCAAATCCGGTGCCATCTGTGTCCTCAATAGCATCGGAATTTGCTAGCAAAGCTTATATACATATTCTGATGCCAAATTGGGGCCAAATAATGAGTAAGGCTTGCTGGCAAAACTATATAGAAAATTGGCGCCAAGATCCCAGCAAGACTTGCGGCCAAAACATCACACCAAATTGTCACCAAATACCGAGCAAACTTCGGCGACAATATTACACAGCAAATTGACGCCAAATACCGAGCAAAGCTTGGCGATAAAACCCTATAGCAAATTGACGCCAAATACCGAGCAAAGCTTGGCGACAAAATCTTGCAGCAAGTTGACGTCAAATACCGAGCAAAGCTTAGTGACAAAATTCCACAGCAAATTGGCGCCAAATATCGAGCAGATTCTGCCATATTCATTTATTACACCCCTCCCACTTCAACCAGGTAGCTTAGGTTCAAGTAAAGCAAGGAGTACATATTTTGGCCAAGTGTATAATATACAATGCAAAAGCAAATGAATTTATTAGAATCATTCATTGTTTACGTACAGCTGGAAATGACTTCTGATAATGCATTTGCTTGTCAATTATATATTATGCACGAATCTGTGTTCCCCGCTTAATTATTAAGTAAAATCAAATATGTTAATAAATTTTTATTAATATTTTACAAATTTATTATACTTAATGATTTATTATTAATGTAACAATTTTTTTAATTTGTTACAATGTCGAAAATACACTAAAATATAAGGCTAATATTACATTTGTCGTACGACAATCTTTTCGAATACGTTGATTGTCAACAAACAGAATATTTCTAGGATTGCTCCGCGTACGTCAATCAATGTATCCGAAAAGCTTGTCGTACGATACATGTAATATTAGCCTAAGTTGGCACTAAAAAGTGCCGATTCAGATATTGGCATTCAAAAATGCCTTTTATTGCACTGAGGTGTTCCCGTTATGTTTTAAAAATAGGCGCTGAAAAGTACCGATTTACTCCTCTCTCTTCGAGAAGAGAACGTGTGGTATGTACATGCGTGTGTATGTGTGTCTGTGTGTGTGTGTGTGTGCGCGCGCGCGTGTGTGTGTGCGTGTGTGTGCGTGCATGTTGCACCCTCCTCTCTCTCTCTCCTTCTCCCCCCCTCTCTCTCTCGACCTCCTGCGACCATGAGTGTTGTCTTCGACCTTATCCTCGTCCCATGCATCTGTAAATTTAGAAATTTTTTATATTTTTTAATATATATGACGGACGCGATTAATAGATGAGGTCAAATAAAATACAGGGAACGGAAATGAAAAATTGATGATATAACTTTACTACCAGTAATCAATGAGGAATGATCCCTGCTGTAAATGCTTTGCTACATTTCTCTCTTACATGACCCTATTTCTGTATTATTTCATGAATGTAGGCATTTTTCAGTGATATTCAATATATACATATTAAACAACATATCGTGAAATGTATTGAATATTACAGAAAACTGTATACATTGGCTGCGTTCAGAAGAACAAAATGATCAGTGAACGGTTAGTGATTCTCGCTCCTGATTGGCAAATACTTCTGGGCCTATGAAAAATATAAAAGAATGCTCCAGTCACAGACAAAATAATCACTAAGCGCTCACTGATCACTTTGTTCTGCTGAACGCAGCCATTAACGAAATAATATTGAAATTGCGTCATATGTGAGGGAGAAATTCAGCTAAATATTTCCAGCAATGTATCACTCCTCACTGTTCAGATACCACACAATATTTACAAGATATTTTAAAAACATAGATGTTGGATATATTATAAATATTCTAATGTCTGAGATTTTCAACTATGGAAAAAATATGATAAATATCTAAAAATATTTATGATATTGTTCATACATCTTTTATAAATCGGAATTCTTTTTATAAACATACGTATGACAAACATGTTTAGATATTTATCATACCCTTTTCATACCTGAAAATGTCGGACATTAGAATATTTACGAAATATTCAACATCTATATTTTCATAATATCTTGTAAATATTGCGTGTTTATTCAACAGTGCTATATACCTTATATCGGGTCTTGCTGGTCCTGCTCCTTTTCCTCGTCTGCACGCTCGTCGCTCCATAAGTCGCGCTGTATCCTTGGGCCGGCTGCCGTTCTATGTTGATTACGTCCTCTGTGGCGGTGTCGTTCCTTCGCTGTCCGAAGCGTCCGAAGAACATCTTGCATCTATATAAAGCGTGGTCTACAATGGCCGTAAGTAGTAAGAAGAAAGTATGAACAGTAAGAAATGGACCAACCACAGTTGACTATTTTTGTCATAATCGACTGTGATTGGTTTATTTCTTACCGCTTATGCTTACTTCTTACTGCTTACTGCCATTGTAGACCACGCTTTAGAGATGTCGATATCGAAAAAAAAATATCGCATTTGAATACATTCGCCAAATTTAAAAGTACTCATATCGATATCGAATAAGCAGTCAAAATATCGAATAAATGTCGAATAATTCAGTAGTCAATAAGAACCCAGCAAACACAATAAGCCTGTTCGTTTTGTCTGCACTGCTGAACTGATGCATTAAGTTAAAGTGAGACAAAAGTAGGTTTTCTCACTTCAACTTGTTGCACCAGTTCAACAGTGCAGACAAAACGAACAGGCCTAATATTACATGTAACGTGCATGTTAGTTGTAATTTTCTACTCAACAATATAACTGTTATTGTTGAGTAGGAAATTACTACTAACATGCACGTTATATGTAATATTGGCTGCGTTCAGCAGAACAAAATGATCAGTGAGCGCTTAGTGATTGTCTGTGACTGGAGCATTCTTTTAGATCCTTCATAGACCCAGGAGTATTTACCAATCAGGAGCGAGAATCACTAAGTGCTCACTAATCACTTTGTTCTGCTGAACGCAGCCAATCAGAATGTAACATTTCTAGTATGTCACTAAAACTAGCATAAAAACAAGCACCGTGTGCTACTGACTTTAGCTTTATATTAAAAAAATCACTTTTAAAAAAATATTCAATAAATATTCGCTGAAAAATATATTTATTCGATTTTTATTCATATATTTTCTATTCGATATTTGTATATCGAAATGAAAATAAGATCGAATATTCGATAATTTCTTAGAAATGAATTATGTAATTGTACATTATTTGCCTTATATTAAGCAAAGCAATTATAACATTGTTAATTTCCTTATTGAAAAAATGGAAGATATTGAATGTACTGCATTAAAAACGTGTCACAATTTATCTCACAAAATTAAAATTCGTTTCATTAATTTTAAAATAAGAAAAAGTTGTCACACTGGAAAATTAGAAAAACCTGTTTTTAATAGTAAAATCATGGCTATGCATTCCGTTATTAGATAAAATTTAATAATGTTATTACATATGTAATATTTTTTTAACTTTATGTAATATCAAAATTTAATAATAAAAAAATTGCAAAAATGTATTTTAATTTTCCTTTTCCCTGTTACTGCTATTCAAATATCTCGCATACTTTGCTATCACTAATTGGTGGCGCCATTTCGTATCCAGCCAATCAAAAATTGGACCACATTGGCCAGACTCTTACTATAGGGACTCTAGCCAACTTTTCGATAACGTTGTAAATGCAGCCATGCCCGCTCTCAGGCTTCTCTCTGATATTACCTTACCTGATATTACCTCTCTGATACTACCTTGATGGTAGCGTATAAAGCGACCATTTTCCAAAAATCACTATGTTACACGAAGCTATTTTATTGGCTACATATTATCTAAAAAAAATATATATCTGAAAGAATTTATAGTCAATAAAATAATTTTATATAATACAATGTTCCTTGTTGAAAAATGGCTAATATAGCATTGCGGTGGGTATACGTGTTTATGAACATCTAAATAATGACGAATTATAAAATTAATATTTGTTGTTATATATATACGATTACACAAACATTTAGATTTTTATATTGAATGATTGGAAATGTAAGCTGAACGAATTTATGTAGCAATATCAATTATCTCTCTCTTTCAAATTATCCGCATATTATAACATAAATTCGAACTCACCAAACGACAAAATGTGCTTAACTTCCGGATGAATTTTCATTGGTTGTCTAATGTGATGATGTAAACGATGGAGGGACAAAAAACTGAATAGTGCGCATGCGTAGTTGCTAGTCTTTAGCGAAGTCTCTTTGCCGTAAGTAGAGGTGAAACTCTTTTACTGCGGAAGAATGGCCGATTCGTAAGTAATCTCGACAACTCGAAGAAATCCAATTGCATCAATGAATAATATGATGACAAACTTGCAAAAACATGTTAATTATTTCTTTAAAAATGCACTATTAATAAATTTATATTTTTATCTTAATGAGCAAAATAAAATTATTGACATGAGCTATTGATATAGCGTCGCTCCTCGTGAGACATAATGGTGCGATTGTGTAATTAATATTAAGCATAAAATGCATGTAATTTGTCAATGAATGCAAGTTTATATTTCTGCGTATTGTAACATTTTTGCACATAAATGAAAAGTTTAGAGAAACTTTGAGGGAACTTTACAAATAACATAACCTAATGTTACTATAATACATTTATCTACCAAACATGTGCCTATCAGAACGTTTTAACAAATAATCGCGTTTTTCTATGCAGAAAGAAAGAGACTGACCCGCCTGCAAGCACTAATAAACTTCCGGCGGTGCCGGAATCTGTCTTAAAAAGAAGGAAACGTCGTGAAGCAGTTAAAGCTGCACGTCTGCAGATATCCATTAAGGTAATTTTTATTCACAAAGAATTTTTGTATATATTGTAAAACAAAACTTCAATTTCTTAATTGTCTAAAATTTCATTTCTTTCACAGCAACGTGCAAATCGTTATAAGAAAAGGAAAGAAATTTTCAAAAGAGCAGAAAAATATGTAAAGGAGTATAGGCAAAAAGAAAGGGATGAGATTAGGTTGATGAGACAGGCTAAGACGTAATTATTACATTCTGGTGAAGCACGTTTGGCTTTTGTCATTCGTATTCGAGGGTAAGTACTAATATAACTTTTTTAGCATTCATAATATTCTTTTTTTTAAAGCTGTATATAAATATAATTAATAATTTATATTTTTTCTCGAAGAACTTTAAATAGTTTAACTATTATTTTAGTGTGAATCAAGTTGCACCAAAGGTACGAAAGGTACTTCAACTGTTTCGACTGAAACAGATTAATAATGGTGTTTTTGTTAAACTAAACAAAGCAACTATTAATATGTTGCGTATTGTTGAGCCCTATATCACATGGGGATATCCAAATTTGAAGTCTGTTCGTGAATTGGTTTACAAACGTGGATTTGCTAAAATAAATAGGCAACGCATCCCAATAACTAGCAATGCCATCATTGAGAGGAAGCTTGGTGAGTAAAATATCTTTTAGCATCTGTGTAAAATTAACAACTAAAATTAAAAAATATTGCTGGCAAATATAATTAGCATGCATATTATGTTTTCTTAGAATAATATTCTTTTTGACAAATCCATGGGAGTTTGGTTTACATAGAAACATTCTCTCTTCCAGTTTGTCAAAAATTAATAAAAAATTTCTGGAAAAACCCAATTACATAATTGTGTTTGGGTTTGACAGTGATTTGTACAAGAACATGCAGCAATATCTAATTTTCATTAACAAATAAATTAAATTACAGTTTAATTTAATATATTATATTGTTTAGGTCGTTCTGGTATTATCTGTACTGAGGATTTGATTCATGAAATTTTTACCGTTGGCCCAAAGTTCAAATATGCCAGCAATTTCCTATGGCCTTTCAAGGTATATTTAAAAGAACAATATGTCAAGTGCATAAGAGTATACTACGACATAGGCATGGTTATAGAATATTTTGTCTATCAACCTCCTATTATGTCGAAAAGTAACAAGAGTTTCTCTGACTGACAAGTATTGTTTTAAAATAATATGTTCAAGATAAACTCAAACATTTTTACTTTAATTTATATAAAGTAGAGAAAAAAGTTTGTAATGTTTAATGATTATATATCTTTTAATGGTATATATATCTTAACGATTTATATATAGTTATAAGAATTTAAATTACATGTGTGTGTAAATAAATTTTTCTAATTTTACAGTTAAACACACCAAATGGTGGATGGCGCAAGAAGACTAACCACTATGTAGAGGGTGGTGATTTTGGAAACCGGGAAGATAAAATTAACGAACTCCTCCGAAGAATGGTGTAGGCTTATAAAGACTGCAAATACAATGTCTAAAATTAAATTTTTATTATTTATTTTATGTATATATATATACCCTCCTATTCTCTACTTCCTTTTCTCTATTTTAGTTAGAAAGTTAGATATGCACCTTAAGGGTCTGCAGAAGCCAGAGACAAATCCAGCGTTGACTTTGGAGGCCTCGTGCGACGAGATCGCGAACCAACACCGTGCGCGCGAGCGCAAGAGCAGGAAGGTTGGGTCAAGTCAGTTTGACAAGGACGAACAATCGATCGCGCTATCCTTGTCTTGCTCACTCGGGCATTTCGCCGGCCAATACACGGCGAGAAAATGCTTTCCAGGCTTTTGGGCGAGTGAGCCAAGTGTCGCAGCGACTTACGTGCAATATCATTTTACAAATTGACCTATTTTGTCTAGCTGACGTTATACATCACCGCCAAATTATTATAGCATGTTTCTTATATTATTCCCGAGATCCCCACAAAGCCAGATTTTGCAATCCGGCCGTCCAAAATTTATGAAAAATAAATGAACCCGCCGTACCAAACATCGCAGCGAATCACTCCAAAAATTATCTTACGAGATGCAAAATTTCGCTCGTTAACGATATGTATAATTGCTAAACTGTTATAGCATCTTCCTTGAACTATCCCTGAGGACCTTACACAGCCAGATTATACAATTCAGCCGTCCAAAATTTATAATAATATACATGAATAAAGCATCAGCCGTGCTAGGAGTTGCAGCGAGTCAGGTGGAATACCATTTTACAAGAAGCAATATTTTGCCTTGTTGACGTAATATATGACTATGAACTTGTTACAGCATCTTCCTACAACTATTCCCGAGATCTCTACAGAGTTAGATTTTACAAACAGGCCGTCAACAATTTACTATATATAAATAAAGCGTCAGCTGTATCAAATATCGCAGCGAATCAGGCAGAATACAATTTTACAAGAACAAATATATTGCCTCGTTGACAATATAACATGTTATATAACCGCCAAATTATTATGGTATCTTCCTTGAACTATCCCTGAGAACCCTACAGAGCCAGATCTTGCAATCAGGTCGTAAAAAATTTATCATATATTAATAAAGCGTCCGCTGTACCAAGCGTCGCTGCGAATCACTCGAAATATCATTTTACGAGATGCAATCCCACACGGCACATGATATTATTCGTATATACTGTTTTCATACTAAATATACTATAGATATATTTAATATACTGAGAATATCCCTATAATATTTTTCGTAGTATATTATTTTTCGCATATTTTTAGAATATACGTAATTCATCAATAATATTCAGTTTATTTATCGAATATTCTAGAAATATTCTAATATTATCAACAATATTTTAATCATTAATCGGACATATCCCTTCTACAATAAGCAATTAGTCATAAGCCGTAAGCAAATTGACCAACCACAGTCGATTATTTAAAAAATAATCAAATGTGATTGGTCAATTTGCTTACGGCTTTTGATTAATTGCTTTATATTGTAGAAGGTGTCTAACAACACAGGTATCCAAGAAACGTTCAGAGTACGTCCTGAAGATGACTTCGGGATGTTTCTTCATCCTCAGGACGTCCCTGGGATGTTCTTAGGAGATCTTGTGTTGTCTGGAGCCACCCAACCAGAATTGGGCGGAGGCCCGATTCTGATTGGATGGCTTTTAATGCTTCTCTATTCCACTCTCCGCTTTCCGTGTCCATCTGAACGCACGTAGTCACGTCTTGTTCGCCTCCGTGGCGGTTGGATGTGGTTCTGTAACTGCGCATATTTTTGATCTCGGGGACTGCGTGCGCGTTGTCCCTGTTTCTCTTTTATTTCCAAAATCGTTGTGATTGGCGTAGGAGAAGGAGTGTAATAACTCTGCTCAGAGCCACATATTGAACGAATGAATTGAACGAGTAGTCACGTCGTATACGAAGATCTTAATATAAGGTAATAATTATATAATTATTTTATTTATAAAATAACATTAACTATTATGCATTAATAAATTTGTACCTCAATAGATATTTTGTTAGATAGGCCAATTCATTGTATAAAATTTTATATTTTTTTCAACTTGTCTTTCAAGGTTATGTGGCACAAGAATAATTAACTTCAGGTTGTTACACTATTTTTCCTATTTTCTTGATAGTTATAAGTTATTCAGACTGCGTCTCAATTTTCCTCTTTAATCCATATAATAATACTGCGTTTATCCCTTATTCTATTTTTCCTTAATTCTTCGTCGTACTTAACTCTTTCTTGATTATATTTATTGCACCACTATATCATATAGTCAATATTCTCTTTTTCATATCTACAGTCGCACTTAGTGCTATCTATATATACCCCTTTCTGTGAAGAGACTCATTAAAATTATAATGGTTAGCTCTTAACCTGTTGATGAAAGTAACAAAATATCTTTCTTCGTTGAAATTCCTAAATCATGGTTACTTCTCTTCTCTGTTGTAAAATCTCCCAAAATATTTAATATCTTTGAATCCTGAGTCTCTAATAAGACTCTTTTGTGTGTTAGACCATATTTCTTGTTTAAAAAAAACTCTTAAATCTTTAAAACGCACTATTTCTAACAGCACAGATATCCAAGGAACGTCCTGCATACATTCTGAGGATATAGCAATATCCTCAGAATGTTCTTGGGACATTCCCAGAAGTGCTTTCTTGTGCTGTCAGGGACTATTCATTATCATAATAACAGGAAAATATTCAGAACATTTTACATATTTTTTTGCCTCGATTGGAAGAGAAACTGTTGTTTAATAGACATATCTTTTTATTTTAACGTATGCTGTAATAATTTTTGTCGTGCAATTTCTCACTTTTGACATAATTAAAGATAGTCTCAGAGAGGATCCATAGAGTCATAATATATATAAATTAATAAATGTCATTAGACGAAATATTGAACTAATATTAACTCTGTACTTACATTTCAGATTAAACAATTGGTTCGAGTTGTATGCGAGGATTTAAAAACATCATGTGTAAGATTAATTAGACAAATCTTCAGCAATGAATTAACCATGGAATACAGCTGGTATGGAGCGAAAAAGAAAAATGTCTTCAGCAACTTACAATTGTGCAAAATAATTATATGTAAGTAAAATATACAATCAGAATATACATACAGAATTGTAAATCTTAGTTTTTAATTAATAGCATAATTGATAATTTAGAAGAGGCACGCCGCCTCCGATTTTGCTAAAACTCACATATTTTATGTATTTTCACGTGTAGAAGCCGAATCTGAATTAAAAATCATTGCTCGGCTCTATAAAGCGAGAAAAATATTGTTTAAGATAGAATATGATAGATTAAGAAACTTGTCATTGCAAGGTAAAGTCTGTTCGTTACACTTATTGTATTAGCGTAGTGCAGTATAACAACTAAATGAAAATACTTAAATTAAGAATATTTATATAAATAATTTTGTCACATGTCACCTTGCATAGGGGCCTTTGCTAATCTTTTCAGAATTTGTCATTTTAATGTATGGTAGACTCATTGATTTAGTAAGATTTAAACGAAGATTTAAAGATATATTCTTTTATAATTATTGTACATAAAATAGGAGTTATTTTGTGTACAATTCAAAATAAGACCTATCTTGTGTACAATAATTGCAAAAGAATATATTTTTAAATCTTTGCCTTACTAAAGTGATGAGTCTACCTTATATTAAAATGACAGATTCTGAAAAGATTAGCAAAGGCTCCTATGCAAAGGAGAATGTATCATGAATCAAAAGCGGAAGAATCATAGCATATGTTATTTTATTGCGTAACAAGAGGAACAAGATCAGTCCTACATAATGAGATAGCATATATTTACATTCTTCTGCTTCTGATTAATGATACACTCTCCCTTGTCCCTAGGGACCTTTGCTAACCTTTTTAGAATCTGTCATTTTAGTACATATAAGGCGAAGATTTAAAGATATATTCTTTTATAATTATTGTACACAAGATAGGAGTTATTTTGTGTACAATTCAAAATAAGTCCTATCTTATGTACAATAATTATAAAAGTTTAGTTGTATACTGCGCTACACTAATACAGTAAGTACAACGAAGAAACTTTACCTTGCAATGACAGGTTTCCTAACCTATCATACCTCTATCTTTAACAATTTTTTTCTTGCTTTATAGAGTTGAGTAACTATTTTTACTTTTGGATCCGGTTTCTACGAGTCAAAATATATATGATACGTGAGTTTTAGCAAAATTGGAGGCGGTATGCCTTTTCTAAATAATTACCAAATGTTTAAACAAATATTTAAGTAATCTCTTTATTTATATATTTACATTAACATAAAATTTTTCAACTTTCTTTTAAGGAACTTAAATGAGAACAGATATTTATTTAAAGAAAACACACTCTCTCTCTCTAATTACACTGATTTTTAAATATTATATTCCAAGTGTGATAAGAAAGTCGCATACAACTGCAACAGACGAACAAATTTCTGCTCCCATCA
This sequence comes from Harpegnathos saltator, assembly GCF_003227715.2. Taxonomy (NCBI): domain Eukaryota; kingdom Metazoa; phylum Arthropoda; class Insecta; order Hymenoptera; family Formicidae; genus Harpegnathos; species Harpegnathos saltator. The sequence continues at coordinate 185,927 of NW_020229960.1, read as the reverse complement.
AGATCTAGCTGGCTCATGCAAAGGAATGTGCAAATAAACAAAAAAATAATTGAGTTATTTTAGATTTTACATATATATATATATATAATTTATGAAGAGTTATAATTTATAAAGTTTATAGTTTATAAAGGCAGTATAAGTTTGTTAAGAGTTCATTTATATGTTTATTTATATATGTATAAAGAGTTAATTTATATGTTAAACTAATTTTAAAAATATATATTATAACATATATAATATATAACCAATTTGTCATTTTTATTATACTCAAAAAAAACCTGCAGAATATTTATATATTATATAAATATTCTACAAATATACTAACAATAAACTAGGAAATATTTCTAATCGATACTAGTAATATTATTAAAATATTATTTAGATATACCTACAATATAATACGAAATATTCTCAGTATACACTAAGTAGACTGCGAAAGCGGACATAGGAACATTCTCAGTATATTCTCAAAATATTACAGTACGTATTTCGGATATTCATGGAATAACCGCAATTTACGTTTGCGATATACTGAGAATCTGCTTAGAATCTACCTGTGCTGTATGGGAATTTATATACGGTCATTTACATGACTTCTTATTGGCGTCAAAATGCTATACCACTTTGACGTCATATTTCAGTCATGAACTGACGATAATTGCGTACTAATATAATTATTTATAACGTTGATTCCGTAATAACAATTCTTTAAAATTTCATATCAGACTTTCGATAAATATTAAAAGAGGTTTGTTTATATATAAATATATTAATATACAAATATATAATATATATATAATATATATATATATAAATATATTTATATATTTTATATATATATATATTTGGCATATTCCTTTAGAACGAAAAGTGTACGTCAATCAAATGCAAGAACTCACTTAGCGTTCAGTGAGCTGAACGTTTGCAGTACTGAATGCACCCATTGGTCGTGCTGGCTTCGCGTGTTCCGTTGTGCATGGGCGACTTTAAGCACTCGACGTGGAAAAGTGCAAATGGAGATCAGTGAAATATCTCTCTCGTTCGCTCATTCGCAAATTAATTACTATGTTAGTGCATATGTCATATAGCTTGTGCTTATACAGGTCAATAGGTTAATGTAAAGGCTGAGTACTGAATGTAAGTACCTATTAAATGTATATTTTATCATTAACCTTGAAAATCACGTCATGGACAGTGATGGGAATCATGACCTTTTGACACATCTATGCACAGATACTTTTCAATCTGTGGGGAGGGAGAAGCTCGATTACATTCAGTTTATCGTAAAAATATTGCTATTTATATCGCACGATAAACTGATTGTAGGTTGAGCACACAGATAGAAAAGTCTCTGTGGCGTAGGAGTGCCAAAAGGCGAAGCCCCACAAAAACATACGTGGATTCCATGTGGCATGCACGTTGTATTCACGTGAAATCCACAAAATCACATGGATTTCACGTAGACACAACGTTCCTGTTTTCGTGGGGGAGATTCCCATCACTGGTCATGCCCAATGAGAAGGGGACGTGAAATCTAAGTAGATTTACGTTAATAGTTTACTTAGGTTAAATACGTCCAATGCAAGTTAAAATAAAATTAATCTGTAGTAATAACTTATTTGCAACTTTGTTAATATAGTTTCACAATGTCTTGTGGGTATTCAATTTGTCAGTAATACTCATGAAGAAGGTACAATTGCATTGATTCATCGATCATGGCTTACGCCTCTGAAAAGTCAAGTCTGGTGGCCTGGGTACAAGACAAGTGTTCAATTTAAAAAAGCACTGTTTACTGAAGAACAAGTAAACGAAAATACATGGGCATTGTATGACGTGAAACGTATATTTTTTACTTGTGGTATATATTTTATGTATAACATTATACTCGTTTGTTGTTTATACAGTAATATAAATATATTTCAAAGTATTGTTATTTATATACAGATGAATTTGATAAGGTCTTTAAAAAACTAAAAGAATGTGAAGAAGTGTCTGATTTACAATGTACTGAAGTAGAAGATGACATACAAAGTAAGAAAAGAAAACGCAAATTTAAAATATATCATAAGTAGTGAAGACGAATACGATGAAAACTGTAATTCTGTACAGCTACCAGCAAAACTTGATAAACCAGGTGAGACAAACATAATTTACATTTATAAGGATAAGAATATTATCATTGTTTTTCCCTTCATTTATTCTTGTACTATGTTATAATATGATAAAATATTATGCACGTTTCATGTTACTACATATGTTTATAAAAACATATCCTTTTTTAAGTACAATTAAAAAATTGACCTTGGAAAACACAACGCAGGTACGTTGCAGATAAAAATTATGAAAATAGGAAATAAATGTATTGTTATCAATTACATATTTATTTTAAGAATCTCTTGATTCTGATTTTTTTGTGAAATTTTTGTTTATTTACAGGGATTGTGTATTACAAGAAATACCTACTAATTCTTCTGCAAGTTACACAAATAACGATGCATCTATAATTGCTCCAACTATTAACACTAGAACAAAAGTTACTAATTTTACGCTTATAAATAAAAATGAAAACAATAGTACAACAAACATAACAATACAACATAACAATACATAACAGTACAAGAAACATAACAACAGTAAAATTATACGAAGTAGGTTGCAGAAAAACCCCCCGTGGGCGCCACCTTGACGTGGTGGGGGGGGCTTGCGTGCCCTGATGATGCACAGAGCAATGCCGGCGGGGGATTCGGCCCTTGGCAGGTTCTACCATGCCGGAGAGGTCTATACAGAGGGGCCAGACTAAGAGCGTCCATAATACTCCTGGATGGGCAGCTGCCTCCAGGTTTTATTCAGTATCTGGAGGGTCTCATTCGTAGGGCCCAAAGGACCCTACAGCGCGGGCAGAGCGGGCTCGTTAACCTTGGCAGGCAACCGGTCTAGGGGAAGGAAAACCCCGAAATTGCACTCGTGTTGCAGGGGCACGTAAAACCCCTGCTTCTATGGAAGATGACGACCAAGGAGAAAAGCGCCCCGATACTCGGAGCCGGAGCACGGCGGGAGGGGGCGTACGGTCTCGGCACCCCCCCGTCGTCATCATGCAACGGGCCAGGCAGCGCGTGCAAGGCGGGCGCGCTGCCCGAATGGGCTACCGCCAAGAGAGAGGCGCTCTTGGACCGGTTGAGGCCGAGTATGGGTCGGATGGACCCACCCTCGGCCTTTGTCGACCCGAGGAGCGCGAAGAAAATGAGGCGCGAGGCGCAGGAATCCGCCTCACCACCATGGCAGGAAGGGGAGGCGCACTTCCCTCCCCTCGGAGGCATTAGTTCCCGCCGGGGGGGGGGGGAGGTGCGGCTCCCTGCGCGCGAGCGGGTGGGACGGATTTCTCTGCTTCGCAGAGATGGGTTAAGCTTTTCCCAGGGGAGGAATTCCCCCCGGTCGAGGGCGGAGAGTCCTCGGCTGGGTGGGCTCCTCTCCTAAACGCGCGGGAGGGAGGAGCTCAAGGGATAGGGCGTAGCGCACGCCACCAGTGGGGTCTCCCGCCCGTACGGAGACCCGCATGGGAGGCAGGGGGAGGGATCTACTCGGGGAGGCCTTGGATGGTATCGACTATGTGAGGACTTTCCAGGTAGATCCCTCTATAAGGGCAGCCAACGGCTACTGGAAGCCCGTAGAAGCCCTTAATGAGGGATTCAGAGAGATCATCCTGAATATACAGGATGTTCTCTCTGATTACAAAAGGTTGGTGAAGGAGGGCGGCCCTGATAGACGACTTGGGGCCCTGGAAGTTCAGGTCCGGGGCCTCAAGTCAGAAATCGCCCGCATAGGGCGGCTGCTGGAGAGGTTTTTACCCACTCCAGCAGCAGCAGCTGCGGGCAGCGGGGTCGCCCCCCTCCACCCACTCAGGGGACAGCCGGCTGTCACTGGGGTGGGAGAGGAGGGCAAGTGGACGCTAGTGTCTACTCGCAAGGGGAAAGGAAGTGGGAAAGGGGGAAGGAGAGAGTTGAACCCCCAAGTCGGTGGGAGGGGGGCCACAAAGAAGGTGGCCCCTCCTCCTACCAAAGTAGGAAAGGTAACGGAAAAGGGGGCCCCAAAGAAGGGACCCCCTCCCCCGCGGAAAATACCACAGCTGAGGAACCCCCCGCGCAACCCTGTAGTAACGGTTACAGCGTTGCCGGAGGGTTCCTCCATAAACGAGGTAATGGCGAAGGCCAGGCTTCGGGTCGATCTCCAGGAGATCGGCCTGGAGCCTGGTGCGTTCAAAATAAAACGCGCCAGAAATGTGGGGGTGTTGTTGGAGATCCCTGGCCAGGACGGTCGAGACAAGGCCGACCGCTTGGCCAGGGATCTGCAAGATACATTGCATGGGGAAGCCGTAGTCTCCAGGCCGGCGAGGAAGGCGGAACTCTGCGTCGTCGGCCTGGAGGACTCGGTTATCCCAATACTATTGCGGGCAGCGTTATTAAAAACGTCAGGTTGTCCTCCGGACGATCTCCAGATCGGGGAGATTAGGAGATCGTCCGGAGGACTAGGGGCAGCTTGGGTTCGGTGCCCTCTACCACCTAACCTCTACCACTGGCCCAAAAGCTGTTGACGGCGGGAGGAATTATCGTGGGGTGGGCGAAAGCCACGGTGAAGGTACTGGAGGACCGGCCCCTCCAGTGCTACAGATGCCTGCGATACGGACACATGGCAGTGACCTGCCAGACCGATAATGGTTTGGCGGGTCACTGCTTTAGATGCGGGGGGGGCCGGTCACGTGGCAAAGGGGTGCACCGAGGCAGTTCGGTGCCTCCTTTGCCACCACGAGGGAAAACGGGCGGACCACCGTATGGGGGGCATAGCATGTGGGGCGGTCCCAAGGTCTGCCCCGAGAGGAGGCAAAACCTCCCAGGAAGAGGAAGAGGAAAAAGAAGACGGCACGTGGGGGGGCGGCGGCTGGCGAACAGCTGCGGCCCCCCGACGGTACTGCCAATAAGGAGAGAGAAGGGGCACCGGTCGCCGGCCCGGAAACGGCCGACAAGGTAGGGACGGGGATGACGGAGGCTGAAGTAATTCAGCCTCCGTCATCAACAGCTCAGGTAGGGCTTGGGGCGGGGGGAGCGACGGCCCTCCCACTGCGCCGGACCCTCCCTCGGCGGTTAGGCCGAGGGGGTCTCCGAGGCGGATTCAATGGAGGTGGAGGCCTCTGCATCCCTCCTGGCGGAGGGGAGGTGGGAGGAATGGGTGGGTAATGAGCAGGAGTAGTTCTCCCCACCCACTCCCTCACCCCAGGCCCATGGGATCTGCCGGTGCGGTAGTGGCCTCAAAGTGCTAGAGGCCCCCGCACCGGGACCCATGGGCCAGGTAGGAGCGGTCGGGGGTGGGCCGACCCTTCGTGACAACCCCTGACCGCGCTAGGAGAGATAGCCACCCCCCAGGGTGAGACTCCCAAATCCGACTTTGGTGCAGAGGAGGAGGGAGCCCTGCCCCCCGAGGCGGGCGGGTGCGGCAGTTTCCCCCTCGGTTCCTCACTGAGAGGGGGTTTGGGGGGTCCCGTTGGGACCCCCACACACCTTTCTCCCCCGTGGACGCCACCTTGTCGTGGTGGGGGAGCTTGCGTGTCTCGATGATGTACAGGGCTGTGCCGGCGGGGATTTCAACCCCTGGCAGGTTCTACCATGCCAGAGAGATCTGTACTGAGAGGCCAGACTAAGAGCGTCCTTATTCACTCTCGGAGGGGCAGCTGCCTCCGAGTTTCATACAGGGACCGGAGGACCGTACTCGTACGATCCAAAGGACCCTACAGCGCGGGCAGAACGGGCTCGTGAGCCGGGTGAAGGCAACCGTTCTAGGGAAAGGAAAACCCTGATTGCAAACCCATACTTGTCAGGACGTATAACCTGACATAATTGCGAGGGGCCAGGGTGCTTCGGCACTCTGGTATAGGGAGCTTAGGCATCCCCGGCAGACCCTAGCCTACCACACCGTAACCCTAGGTCATGTCTCTGGGGCCGGGAGTCTTGCCTTAATTGGCCAGACCGCGAGGCGGGTCCTCTATAAAACACCACGTAATCCTACGGTTGAGGCATGCCACGCTTATGGGATGAATGGCAGGTGCGTGACCTGTCGCTAGTGGTTCCTCACCCTGGGCACCTGGCGAACCCAGGGGACATGCTAGCCTTACCCCGGATAATGCGGAGGCTCTACCCGGGGTCGACGCCCTCTTTCTGCCGCACTCGTGGGATCAAATATGCAGATTTCCGATTTTATAAAAACAAAACACTCCGAGCTTTCGGGCTCAAGGTCCCGTATGGACGGGTGTAGCAACCCATCCGAGGACTCACTACTCTCCATGGAGAGTGATTTTTATGAGGAAGAAAAGGGGGTACAGAGGTGGTAGGAAATCTACCGGTAGGTTCCACCTCCCCGCCCCCTGGGGAGGAAGAGCTGGCTGGCCCTAGTGGAATAGCCGCTGGGGTACAGCCAATAAGTGAGGGCCGAGCACCGCCCTCGGGGAGGCGCCCCTCCGACCGCGGAGGTGGCTCGGTGAACTCACCGGGCAGGTCGATGCGAGCTGCCACCCAACGCGGGATCTGTAAAACACTGGGGTCTGAAGGTCCCAGTCCGTTACCGATGACCACCAGACCCGGTCCTCTCTGTTCTAAGAGGGGAAAGGGTGTATCCCTCACATCCCTCCAGGAGAACAAGGAGGAGGAGCAGCAGCAGCAGAAAAGGAGTTGAGAGGTGGGGACCTCGAGACCTGCGAGGGCTGAAGGGGCGTCGGAGCGGACCACCGCCGGAACGGTGGTCCTCTCCGACGTCCTGCTATCGCAGGGCTCGAGAATCCCCATCCCCCAACAAAAGGGAGGATTGAGGAAGAGGACCAGGAAGTCGGTGGGCTCCACTGATAGCGGCAGCAGCGGCTCGTGTGTCGTTACTGCAGGCCCTGTGCTCGAGCCGGTGAAGAGGGGACGCGGCAGGCCCATTGTCACTGGCAAAGGCGTGGGGATAAGGGAGAGGAAGGTAGCAGAGGAAAAGGAGAAGAAGGAGGCGGAAAGGGCCAGGTTAGAGAAGGAGGTCCAGGCCATACTGGACGCCGGTATGTTCCGGTCAATGGGAGACAGGCGCCCCATAGAAGAAGTATTCCGGGACAGCGCCGCGAAAGGACTTCTACGGGAAGCCAAGGTGAGTGAGCTGGCCTCGGAGGTAGGTCGCGCCCTGGGCACGATTCGGCTGGTCTCACGGAGGTCGAATACCCTGAAGAGGACCTTCGTGGGAGCGCTGAATCGTGCCGTGGGGATCTCCGAGGCCATGCTCACCACCTTAATGGCCAGGGTGGCTAGCAGGGAGAAAGAAGGTGATATCACCCTGGCCGAAAAAGAGGCAGCAGAACTCCGCGAGGAGTTAAAAAAGATAAGGGTGGAGAACAGGCGGCTGGCGGAGGAGCTGGAATGGACGAAGCGACAAGTCGCTTCGTCGATTCCCATGGCTCCTCCGGCGGCTGCCTCTTTCCCACCAGCTTTGTCAATAGGCCGGAGACCCACCTACGCTGAGGTGACGGGGGGATCATCATCTTCGGCCGCGACGAGCGAGGAAGGGGAGAGGAATAGGGAGGAGAGGAATAGGAGAGTAAAAAGAACGAAGAAGAGGAGGAGGATAGTCTCTTCCTCCACTCCAACCTCCATCAGGAAGGAAGGGGGGACTCTGATATCCCCTCGTTGGATGACAACATCGAGGAGATGATAGACCCTCCCCCCAGCAAAGAAGGGATGAAAAGAGCGGAGAGGGAGCTGGACGCCGCCATGGAGGCCCGGTTCCCGGACTGCGGCTGCAAGGCGGAGGTCGACCGGCTCAAAGCCGTGGTCGACCGCCTTGCGGCTGCTGGTCCGGGAGAGGGGGCGGCTGTGGCGGTGGTGGCACTAGCACCCACCCTCCTTGTAGGACCAGGAAAGGAGAAGAGCGGGAACAGGGAAACGGCCCCTCCCAAGGTGAAACAAATAATCCCCGAGGCAACCGAAGCAAAAGGCAAGGGGAAGAAGGAAAGGAAGAAGGAGAATAAGAAGAGAAAGAAAGCCAGGGCTAGGTTGATGAAGGAGGAAGAGGAGAAGAGGACCCGGGAAGGAGGAAGAGGCATTGCAGCCAAAGACCTCCTGGAAGCGGGACTGGACCCGACAGAGGGCGCTGTGGAGGGCGCTTCGGCTTGACCAGGGACCAATAGAGACGTGGTCCCAGGTGGTCGGGAGGAAGGAGTTACAGAAGAGGAAGGAGGAAGTGAGGACGAAGGACCCAGCCGGCTCAGTGACCCCTGCTCCTAAGGTTAAACCTGGAGGAAGGGGGGCAACAACGGCGGGACGGGGCAGGCCCAAGCCGCCGCGCTCGGCGGCCGTCACGGTAATATGCCTCGAGGGCGAATACAACAGATTCATGGTGGAGGCCAGGCGCTGCATCATCCCGGCGGACCTGGGGATTGGAACATCCCTAAAGGTCCGCCGGGCCCTGAGCGGGGCTTGCGGACGAGCTCCGCAAGCTGGCGGCGGAAATGGGCCCCGGTTTTCGCGTCCAGAGACCGGTAAAGGTCGCAGCACTGCGACTAGCCGGCCTGGACGCGACAACCGGGGCCGATGAAGTGACGGCCGCCGTTGCCCGCGCTGGGGGATGTTCGCCTGGGGAAATATCTCCAGGCGAGATGAGCATCACCCAGCGGGGAACGGGCGCGATTGTGGTGCGGTGTCCGCTGGCGGTGGCCGCAAAGGTCGCCGTCGCGGAACGGGTCCACGTTGGGTGGACCCGGGCCGGGGTGACGGCGCTACCTGCTCGCGCAGTGTTGTGCTTCCGGTGCTTGCAACCGGGGCACGTGCGCGAGCGGTGCTAGCGTTAGCGCCGTCGACCGCAGCGACTTATGTTATCGCTGCGGTATCCCCGGCCACCGCGCCAAGGGGTGTCAGCGGGTGGTAAACTGCCCCGTCTGCGCGGAGGCAGGCAGGCCCTCCGGTCACAAGATCGGAGGGCCGGCCTGTGGCCTCCCCCCAGGAAAGAAAAAGAAGAAGAAGGGAGGAGGGAAGGAACGAGGACCGGGAGGAACGGGAGGAGCAGAGGTGATGGGAGCCCGAAACGCCACCGATGAACCGGCCCAACCCATACCGGTGCAGCAAAGGGAGGGGAGCGAGTCCCCTCCCCCAAAGAGGGACCACGAAGGGAATATGAGCACTGGGGAACAGCCGGCTTTCGTCCCGGCGGAAATCCAGGAGCAGGGCCACTGCTCATCGATCTGCATTGGCCGGAGGAAACGACGCCAGGTGTAGAGAGATGGAAGGAGGAGCCAGCTGTAGCAGCTGGAAGGAAAAGGAAGGAGAGAGAGGACCTGGATCTTCTGACGATGGACAAGGAACTAGAGGACCCGAAGGTAAGGAGGGTGGAGCCTACGGGCCCACCCCTAACAATTGTAGAAGAAGGGGAGATGGAGGGAACGCCACCCTCATCTCCCCAGTTAGCCGATTCCTCCTCATACTCCCGAGAGGTAGGAGTCGTAGAGGTAGGGACCCCCCGCCACTCCGTGGAGGTACCCGCTGATGGGGCCACCACGGCCGTCTCCCCCGGGGAATCCAAGACGGCCCAGCCGTCGGAGGATGACCAAGGGGAGACTGAAGTAGGTAGCCCGGAGGAGGCGTGCAAGGATTAGCCTTCACGCCACTCCGGGCCCTACAGGCCAACGTCGGCCGCGGCGCCCATGCTCAGGACCTCTGTATACAGAGGATGATTGAGCTGGGCGCCGGGCTGGCGGTGGTCACCGAGCCGACCTGGATCCCGGTTCGCAGTGCGGACTGGTTCGGCGGTTCGGATGGCTCGGTGGCCTTGGTGGCAAACCCTGCCACGGGGGCCCCACCCTGTACATTCAGGGAATCGGGGCCCTCGTACGCGGCAGTCAATTGGGGGCCCGTCACTGTAGTGGGGATATATCTTCCCCACCGCAGAAATAGGGCCGGCCTCGGTCGTCCCGCCCCGATTAAGGCGGTCCTGGACAGGGTCGGGGAGTTGGTGCGAAGGTGCCATCCCCGACCAGTCATAGTTGCTGGGGACTTCAATGCCTACTCGGAAGGGTGGGGCTGCAGTCCCCGGCAGCGGGACCGCCGGGGGGACACCGTGATCGGCTGGACGGCGGGACTGGGCTTCGTTCTGATGAACGAGGGCTCAGAGAGCACCTGCGTGCGGCCGGGGGGGGGTGGAGCCTCGGTCATTGATTTGACCTGGGCGACCCCCTCGGCCGCCGGGTTCTTCCACGAGTGGAAGGTGGAGGCGGAGGGGGAAACACTGTCTGATCACAGACACATAGTATGGACCCTCCGCCTCCCCAAACCCGAGCAGGTGCTCATCCGCCGCCTTGGGGAGAAGGAACCCCCTTTCCCCAAGAGATGGGCCCTCAATCGACTAGATGCGGACAGGTTTCGGGGGGCTGTCCTTGTGGCATCCTGGCACCTGGGTGAGGTGCCAGGAGAGCGGGACCCCGACTCCTGCAAAGGGGCCGGGGAAATAGTGGGCATCGTGACGTCGTGTTGCGACGTCGCGATGCCCCGATCCCGCCCCCGTCACCGCCGGGCCACGTATTGGTGGAGCGAGGAGCTATGTAGGCTCCGAAGCTCCGCCATAGCTGCCAGAAGGCAGCTAACACGGGCCCGGCGAGAAGAAGACGAGGATGCCGCAGGGGCGAAAAGGGGCGAAAATACCTCGATGCGAGGAATGCCCTGAAAGCCGCTATCGCCGAGGCAAAGTGAGCGGCCTGGGAGCAACTGGTGAGCTCCCTGGACGACGATCCTCCTGACGTACCTCCTGACAGGTAGAACAAAGTGGCGGAAAAAAGTGCACGATCAACTATGCGAAAATTCGGGTGAATTCCTTGCAGCATTCCAAGAACTTTTTATCTTGCAATTTCCCTCCAAACTCCACCATTCTCGAGTAAAAAATTCAGAAAGTTTGGAAATTTCAATTTTGGAGGCTGAATAAGTGAAATTAGTTTGCGTTATAAAAAAATGCTTCAGACAAAAGTTTCATTTTTTTTACGTAGAATCGATTGCCGATGTGAAAAATAGGGGCTCCCATTTAAGAAAAAAAAGTTGACCTTGAATGACCTTGAACCCTTCACCCGAGGTCAAAATTGTTGATGGCATCGAATGTCCCCCTTAGAACTGAGCAACATTTGTCTGACATTTATTTGTGGAAAATATCCTCGAATTTTATTCAGCCAGCCGGATTAAAATGAGACACCCTGTATACGAATATATATATTTACATATGTACGCATACCTATTGCAATAAAATATAACATCAATGCAGTTCCAACGTTTAGATGCTATATAACAAAAGTATTATCATGTAAATAATGAATAATATTGATTTTATATAGCGACAATATTATATTACAATATCGTCTATATATTGAAGCAATGTATTCATATTACGTAAACTACCCTGGTAGCAGACTGATGTCAAATGACGTACTAATGACGTCTTAATGATGTTAGCTAACGTCATTAAGACGTCATTAGTACGTCATTTGACGTCAGTCTGCTACCTGGGTATGTAACATTTGCACATCTATATTATATAAAAGGAAATGATACAGAGACGTAACTGAGATATAAATAACATGAAATATTTGTTATGTATAATTGTTAACTTATAGACCTTTGGAAATTTCAGAATTATTAAATTAACAAAAATTGGGACACTATTATAGTAATATATTCTTGATAGTAAATAAAGTAAAAAAGTCTAATATTATTTTTTCTGTCGACGAATAGTTAGCGAGATATTGTAAGTTAAATGTTAAAAAAGTTATCAAGTTTTCCTTAAATATTTATAAAAAATATTAGGCAAATAAAAAAATGTTTCAGACAAAAGTTGTTCAAATTAATTGGTAGAAAAAGAAGATATAATAAAAAATTGGGCTTTCAACTTAAAAAAATTAAATTCATCTTCAACCAATTTTGAAAATGCCTTCCAAATAAAAAATTGATAATGCCATTCTCTTTCCCCTTCGAAATCATGGAACACGTGTTTTAGCTTGTTTTAATATCTTTCATAGTTTTCGAGATTTCTTACCTGTTACATTTGAAATTTAGCACTCTGCCACCCCCCATATATATTTATAAAATCGGTCCTGAAATATAAAAAATTAAAATAAATTAATTAATAAACTTCTAATATTACAACAACTTTAATGGTTCCTACAGTTACTTGTAGGAGTTAACAGTTAACAGTTACCTGTTGTTGTCCCGTACAGTCGCTTATAATATATATATATATATATATGTGTTAATAATCAAATTCCTGCTTTATAGTGACGTTAGAAATAATATAAGGAATACGGCCGAACAATTTGATATATTACGTTAACGAGGCAATATTTTTCATGTTCCAAAATTGTATTGTACTTGACATGCTGTAATGCCCGGTACAGTCTTTTATATACGATAAATGTTAGGCGGCCTGATTGCGAAATCTGGCTTTGTAGAGACCTCGGGGATAGATAGAGGAATATGTTATAACAATTTGGTGCTGATATATGACAGCAACAAGAAAAAATATTTTTTCTTGTAAAATGGTATTTCGCAGGACTCGCTGCGATGTTTCGTACGATGCACGCTTTATTAATATATGATAAATTTTTTACGGCCGGAATGCAATATCTGGCTCTGTAGGGACCTGGATAATAATTCAAGGAATATTCCATATCAATTTGGCGGTTATATATATCGCCAACGAGGCGGAATATCTCTTCTTGTGAAATTGTATTCGCGTGATCCACCTTGACGCTTGATGCATCTCTATTTATTTATAATAAAAGTTAGACAGCCCGATTGCAAAATCTGGTTTTGTGAGGATCTTGGGAATAGTTTTAAAGATATGCTCCCAGGTAGCAAACAGCATAACAAACACCGTCATTATGACGTTGAAAATTAGTCATTTTCTGACTAAATGACGTCAGGGATTGACGTCGTTATGACGTCCAAAAGACGGTCGAATGTCCCAAAATATTGACGTCATGGAAGGACCGTTTTTTGACGTCATAGAAGGATCGTATTTTGACATCATAAATGGACCTTATTTGGACGTATTTATCAGCATACAGGCAGCAAGATGATATATTTAGGACATAATGAAGACGCAAATATAGTACAAACATAGACATACATCAGATCATTAATTTTTTTATTGAAACATAAAAGCTCTTATTTACATAATGTATAATATATTATTATAGAATCAAATAGAAATAGAATATAACATGTTATGTAATCTTTGGCAGCATAACTAAAATCACAATTTCTTCAATTATCACACTTTCGTAAATTAAATGGAATATATTGGGTGAGTGCAAAAGTTCGTGCGGAGTTTCAATAGATGGAGTTATAAGCGTCGTAAAGTGTTGTCATTAATACTTCCATCTACATATTATATAACGTTGGAAAGGTGACGTCTTCAGCTGTTATTAAAAAAAATCATTTGTTTTCATACAAACTGCTTCGAGAAATATCACTTTAAAAATGAGTATCGATAAGGTGCATTTACGGCATGTTATGCTTTACGAGTTTCGGAAGGGAATAAACGTTGCTGCAGCCGTAAAAAACATTCAGGATGTTTATCAGGATGAAGCACCAGCTAAACGAACTGTGGAAAAATGGTTTGCTAAATTTCAGCGCGGAGAATTTAACCTTGAAGACGAGCCACGCTCTGGTCGACCTTCTGACATTGATGACGATGTTTTGCGTACTTTAGTGCTCAATAATCCGCGAATTTCAACAGAAGAAGTTGCTACAGCACTAAACGTTGACCGATCAACCGCTTTTCGGCGTTTAAAAAAGATGGGATTCGATTTGAAGCTCGATATATGGGTGCCCCATTTGCTGACCGAGAAGAACAAAATCAAGCGAATTTCTGCAGCCGTTTCTTTACTCGGGCGGCTCAATAACGAGTCGTTTTTGGATCGACTAGTGACGGGTGATGAGAAATGGGTCCTCTACAACAATGTTCAGCGCAAACGGACATGGAAACAATCAGGTGAGCATGGTGACGCAATGCCAAAGGCCAGTTTGCACCCGATGAAGGTGATGCTCTCTGTTTGTGGGATTGCAAGGGCATAATCTATTTCGAGCTTCTCCCCGCTGGCGAAACGATTGATTCGGACAAGTACTGTCGCCAATTAACCAATCTGAATCGAGAAATAAAAGAGAAACGTTCGATTTTGTCAAATCGCAAGAGAGTCGTCTTTCATCACGACAACGCCAGACCACACGTTTCGAAAAAGACGCTGCGCAAACTGAAGAGCCTGAAATGGGATGTCTTAACGCATCCACCGTATTCTCCTGATATCGCACCATCTGACTATCACTTGTTCCGGTCATTGCAAAATTATTTAAATGGGAAAAACTTTGACTCTTTGGAGGCCTTAAAAAACGGCGTCTCTTCGTTCTTCGAATCTAAACCGCGCAGTTTTTTATGATCGAGGCATCCGTATGCTGCCAGAACGTTGGGAAAAGATTATAGAAAACGATGGAGAATATATCATTGATTGAATAAAGATTTTTGTTTGCCTAATCACTGTGTGACTTTTACTCACAAACTCCGCACGAACTTTTGCACTCACCCAATAACAAAAAAAACTCATATTAGAGGGTATTTGAACTAATACATTAGTCCAAACTATGTACGATTGGTAAGCATACGTAACAATTGTTATCGTTAGTATAAGGCAATATAATACATTTACTGTCAATGAGATTAACAGGCCATGCTTTTAATTCACTCAAAGTGCGAACAACACATATATTAAGCAATGACGCTTCTGTACCTTTTTCTGCAACCTTTTTTTTTTATTTTTTGGTAACGCAGGGGAAATCCATCATGGATACCCCCTCCCCTTGGGGAGGGAGGGGGTTATGTCGGACTCTTACCGACTAAACCCCTGCGGGATGTCTACCTGTCGGGCCGTTGGGTGGGGAGTTAGGGGAACTGCTCCCGCATTCCCTCCCCAACTCCCCGGCCCCAGGGCTCTCCGGGAACCCCACGCCATCTATGTACCGCGCCCTGTCCCACTGAGGGAATCCAGGGCGCGGTCCCCGGTGGGTTGCCCCACCGGTTGGCCTTCTGGTCACACCTATTAGGAGCAAGGGGACACCCACCCCTCCTCCTTTTCCCCCCCTCCTTGTCAGTCAAGGAGGGGAGGGCTTTGGGGGGAGCGGGCTCGGCCTCAATCAGGACACCACCCCCCCTTTGCCCTACCTATTCGAACGCACGGGGGGACCAGGGGACCCTAGTCCCCCCCGCGCGGACGGTGGCGGGCCCGAGGAGTCCCCGACCCGTCGCTATCGATGGGCGAGTCCTCCTCGGCCGACGCCACCTCGGGTCCGTTGCCGATTCCTCCTCCTGGGGAGCGTCGACCGGAGCGTCGCCTCTTGCGACGCACTCCCGGTCGACGTCCCCACTCCGCGGCCTCCTTCTGCGAGATGACCTCTCTGCAGAAGGAGGCCGCTGCGTCCCACGCCTCTTCGCTCCCGCACATGGCCTTGACCATGCGCGGGAGCAAGAGCTCTCCCCTTCGGCACCTCACCGCTCCCTCGAGGATACGGCGCTCCCCGTCCCATGCTGAGCATGCGGACAGGGTGTGATGCGCCGTGTCCTCGAGAATGGGGCAGTGATGGCATCGAGTGGTGGGCTCCTTTCTTATCTGGTGCAGATACCGAAGCAACCATGCCCGGTCAGCATCTGCACCAGGTGGAAAGTCATTCCACGTCCCCTCCTGCCTGTCACCTCAGACAGGCAGGGGCGGACAGCCGCGGCCGTCTTGAGACCGGACACTTTCGGGTCGGATAACTCGTCCGCCCACTTCCGAAGTGTCCGGTCCCTGGCCTGGAGTTTCAGGCCCTTCATGTCCCTGGCCCTTAGCGTTCCTTCCGCGCGGAGCTCCTTCACTCGCCAATAGAGGATATGCCTCTCGTCAGCAAGTAGCTCCACGGGAGGGACGCCGGCCAGGGTGGTCGCCGCCATGTATGACACGGTCCGATACCCTCGAGTCGCCCTGATTAATACTGGCCTTAAGGCCTGCCGGAGGGAGCGTTTTCCCCTCCGGCAGACCAAGAGGCTGTGTGCCCATATGGGCCCCCCGTATAGGGCGATCGAGAGCACGGCCGTGATATACAGGCGGCGTGCCATCCATCCCGGACCCCCTGGGCGCGCATCAGGCTGGCGACAGCCAGACCCGCCTTGTGCACCCGGGGGGCCAGGTTCCCAAAGTGGGGCCCGAAACTCCAACGGCTGTCCAACGTCAGGCCGAGATACTTTATCGTCGGCCCGACGTGGACGTGGACGCCATCCACAAGGACCTGTGTCTCCGGGGGCGCTCCTCGACCTCGGCCGTAAACATATACGGCTTCGGTCTTCTGGGGCACCACCGAGAGACCCAGGTCCTTTATGGTGCCCACCACCGATGCCAGTGCCGCCTCCGCGCGGAGGCGGGCTTCCCCCCAGTTCTACCCCCCGGCCACCACTAAGGTGTCATCTGCGTAGCAGATGACGTGGCAGCCTGGGGGAAGCGGAGTTCTCAGCACCTGGTCGAACGCGATGTTCCAGCGCAGGGGGCCCAGGACGGACCCCTGCGGAACACCGCGCTCCATGGTGCGCCGGCCCTGGACCCCGTCCTCCACTGGGAAGGCGAGGTCCCTGCCCCCGAAGTAGGTCGAAAGGATGCGCCGGAGATAGGCGGGCACGCCGTGATACACGAGCGCCCGCCCTATCTTCGGCCACGACAGGGTGTTGAATGCGTTCCTTATGTCTAAGGAAACGACAAGCAACACCCCACCGTCCCTCTCCACGACCGCCTGGGTCAGGCCCCGGAGACATTGGACTGCGTCCAGCGTTGACCTCCCGGGCCTGAACCTAAACTGGCGGTCGTGGAGGTTCGGCCCCTCCGAGGACAGGTGCTGGACGAGGCGGTCGGCAATAATGCGTTCGAGCAAGTTGCCCGTCTCGTCCAGCAGGCATATCGGCCTGTAGGCCGACGCACTACCGGGTGCTTTGCCCTCCTTGGGGAGAAGGACCAACTTGGCCCTCCTCCACTCTGGGGGAAATACCCCCTCCCTGAGGCACCCGCTCAAAACCCTGCGCGTGGCTGCGAATAGGTTTCCCTCGCCGAGTGCGAGGGCCCAGGCGCGGCCAGGAATTCCGTCGGGGCCAGGGGCTTTGCCCCTGACCCCGAGCCTCTTCCTGGCCCTGTTGAGCTCCTCTGGACTGACTTCCAGGCCCTCGTCCCAATCTCCTTCCCCCATTTCTGGGGGAGGGATAACGGGTGGGCCCCCTTCTGCCCTCGGGAAGAGGGCATCCAGGAGCCCATCGAGGGCCTGGTGGTCCATCTGCTCGGTTGGTGGGGGCGCCCAAGGGCGGACCTTCCCGGTCAGCCTTTTGTAAGGGCGCTCCCACGGATCGTCGTCCAGGGAGCTCACCAGTTGCTCTCAGGCCGCTCGCTTTGCCTCGGCGATGGCGGCTTTCAGGGCCTTCCTCGCCCGGAAGTATTCCCTTTTTGCCCCCGTGACATCCCCATTATCCCGCCGGGCCCGTGTTAGCAGCCTCCTGGCTGTGATGGTGGAGCATCTGAGCTTGCGAAGCTCCTCACTCCACCAGTACGTTGCCCGGCGGGATTGGGGCATCGCGACGTGGACGTGGCACCTCCTCGAGGTGCCAGGATGCCACGAGAACAGCCGCCCGAAACCTATCCGCGTCCAGTCGACCGAGGGCCCATCTCTTGGGGAGAGGAAAAGGTGTGTGGGGGTCCCAATGGGGCTCCCCCAAACCCCTCCTCGGTGAGGAACCGAGGGGGACCCTGCAGCACCCACCCCCCCGGGGGTGGGTCTTCCCCCCAGGGCTCCCTCCTTCTCCGTACCAAAACCGGAGTCGGGGGTCTCACCCTGGGGGGAGGCTGTCCCTCCTAGCGCGGTCAGGGGTGTTCCCACAAGGGGTCGGTCCACCTCTGACCGCTCCTACCTGGCCCATGGGTCCCGGTGCGGGGGCCTCTAGCACTGCGAGGCCACTACCGCACCGGCAGATCCCACGGGCCTGGGATGAGGGAGTAGGTGGGGAGAGCTACTCGTGCTCATTACCCCTCCACTCCTCCCACCCCGCCTCCACTAGGAGGGGACTGAGGTCTCGACCTCCATTTCAGTTTCCGCCTCGGAGACCCCCTCCGGCCTAACCGCCGGAGGAGGGTCCGGCGCAGTAGGAGCGGCCGACGCTCCTCCCACCCCTAGGCCTACCTGATCCGTGGGCGGCGGAGGCTGGATCGCTCCAGCCTCCGTCGCCCCCATCCCTTCCCCACCGGTCCGGCTCGGGCCGGCGACCGGTTGTCGCGCCATTTTGGCGGCATCGCCAAGAGGCTGCGGCTGGACATCAATCGCAGCCCCCCCGCGCGCCGTCTGCTTCTTCTTTCTCCTTCTCTTACGAGGAGGAGGTACCCCTCCTCTTGGGGCAGTCCGGGGGACCGCCTTACAGGCGCGGCCACCCATTCGGTGGCCCGCTTCCCTCCCCTCTTTGTCGCACAGGGGGCACCGTACCGCTGCGGCGCACCCCTGTGCTACGTGACCGGCCATTATCGGTCTGGCAGGTCGCTGCCATGTGACCAAAGTGCAAGCACTTGTAACACTAGAGGGGCTGGTCCTCCAGTGTCCATATCTGCGTCCGTCCCCAGCCGACTATCAGCTCCCCGGCTGCCGCCAGTTTTTGGGCCGGTGCCAGCGAGCACCGGACCCAAACCCCCCTAGTCCCCCGGACGACCTCCTGATCTCCCCGATCTGGAGATCGTCCGGGGGATAGCCTGTGGCCTTCAGTATCGCGGCCCGGACCATAAGCTTGGTCACGGAGTCCTCCAGTCCGACGAGGCGGAGCTCCGTCCTCCTCGTCGGCCTGGAGACCACCGCGTCCCCGCATATGACATCCTGGAGATCCCTAGCCAGACGATCGGCTTTACTCCGACCGTCCTGGCCAGGGATCTCCAGAATTACCCCCCCGTTTTTGGCCCTTTTTATCTTAAAGATGCCAGGTTCCAGGCCGACCTCCTGCAGGTCAACCTGAAGCCTGGCTTTGGCCATCACCTCCGTGATGGAGGGACCCCCCGGCAACGCGGTCACTGTTACGACCGGGTTGCGCGGGGGGTTCCTCACCTGTGGCTTTTTAGGGGGCGGAGGGAGTCCCTTCTTCGGGGCCCCCTTTCCCCCAGCCTTCCCTCCCTTGGGAGGGGGTGCCACCTTCTTTGCGGCATCTCCGCCCTTTGGTAGAGGGTCAGGCCGCGCACCCTTCCCTCTCTTACCCTTACCCTTGCGGGTGGACACGACTGTCCACCCGCCGCGCCCCTCTCCATCGGCCACCGGTTGCCGCGGAGGGGGGCGAGAGAGGGTGGCCCCGCTGCCCGCAGCTGCCGCTGCTGGAGAAGGCAAAAGCTTCTCCAGCAGCCGCCCAATGCGGGCGATTTCGGACTTGAGGCCCCGGACTTGCACTTCCAGGGCCTCAAGTCTTCCATCCGAGCCATCCTCCCTCTCCTGCCTCTTGTAATCTTCGAGAGCCTCCTCTATACAGAGGACGGTTCGGACGTAGTCTATCCCGTCCAGGGCCCTATCGGCTAGGTCCCTTTCTCTCCCCGCCTCGGCAGCGGGCCTCCGCACGGGCGGAAGGCCCCACTGGTGGCGCCCTGATCGCCCCCCCATAGCTCTTCCCTCCCGCGCGTTTCGGAGAGAAGTCTCCCCGACCGAGGACTCCTCGTCCTGGGTCGGGGGGAACCTCTCCCCTGGGAAGAGCTCCTCCCATCTTTGCGTGGCCGACAGAGCGTCCCCTCCCCCACGCGTGCAGGGAGCTGCACTCCCCTCCCCTCGATGGAAACTAACGCCCCCGAGGGGAGGAAAGTGTATCTCCTGCAAGTGTATGTCTTGCCACATTTGCGAGGCGGATTCTTCCGCCGCGCGCTTCCTTTTTTTGACACTTTTTGGGCCGGCAAAGGCCGAGGGTGGGTCCATACTACCCACACTCGGCCTCAACCGGTCCATAAGTGCCTCCCTTCGGGCGGTAGCATGTTCAGACGGCGCGCCCGCCTGGCGCGCGCTGTCAAGCCCGTTGCTGGATGACGACGGGGGGTGCCGGGACGATACGCCCCCTCCCGCCGTGCCCCGGCTCCGAGTACCGGGGCGCTTGTCTCCCTATGCGTCATTACACCATAAAAGTAGGGGTTTTACGTGCCCCTGCAACACGAGTGCAATTTCGGGGTTTTCCTTCCCCTAGACCGGTTGCCTGCCAAGGTTAACGAGCCCGCTCTGCCCGCGCTGTAGGGTCCTTTGGGCCCTACGAATGAGACCCTCCAGATACTGAATAAAACCTGGAGGCAGCTGCCCATCCAGGAGTATTATGGACGCTCTTAGTCTGGCCCCTCTGTATAGACCTCTCCGGCATGGTAGAACCTGCCAAGGGCCGAATCCCCCGCCGGCACAGCTCTGTGCATCATCAGGGCACGCAAGCCCCCCCCACCACGTCAAGGTGGCGCCCACGGGGGGTTTTTCTGCAACCTACTTCGTATAATTTTACTGTTGTTATGTTTCTTGTACTGTTATGTATTGTTATGTTGTATTGTTATGTTTGTTGTACTATTGTTTTCATTTTTATTTATAAGCGTAAAATTAGTAACTTTTGTTCTAGTGTTAATAGTTGGAGCAATTATAGATGCATCGTTATTTGTGTAACTTGCAGAAGAATTAGTAGGTATTTCTTGTAATACACAATCCCTGTAAATAAACAAAAATTTCACAAAAAAATCAGAATCAAGAGATTCTTAAAATAAATATGTAATTGATAACAATACATTTATTTCCTATTTTCATAATTTTTATCTGCAACGTACCTGCGTTGTGTTTTCCAAGGTCAATTTTTTAATTGTACTTAAAAAAGGATATGTTTTTATAAACATATGTAGTAACATGAAACGTGCATAATATTTTATCATATTATAACATAGTACAAGAATAAATGAAGGGAAAAACAATGATAATATTCTTATCCTTATAAATGTAAATTATGTTTGTCTCACCTGGTTTATCAAGTTTTGCTGGTAGCTGTACAGAATTACAGTTTTCATCGTATTCGTCTTCACTACTTATGATATATTTTAAATTTGCGTTTTCTTTTCTTACTTTGTATGTCATCTTCTACTTCAGTACATTGTAAATCAGACACTTCTTCACATTCTTTTAGTTTTTTAAAGACCTTATCAAATTCATCTGTATATAAATAACAATACTTTGAAATATATTTATATTACTGTACAAACAACAAACGAGTATAATGTTATACATAAAATATATACCACAAGTAAAAAATATACGTTTCACGTCATACAATGCCCATGTATTTTCGTTTACTTGTTCTTCAGTAAACAGTGCTTTTTTAAATTGAACACTTGTCTTGTACCCAGGCCACCAGACTTGACTTTTCAGAGGCGTAAGCCATGATCGATGAATCAATGCAATTGTACCTTCTTCATGAGTATTACTGACAAATTGAATACCCACAAGACATTGTGAAACTATATTAACAAAGTTGCAAATAAGTTATTACTACAGATTAATTTTATTTTAACTTGCATTGGACGTATTTAACCTAAGTAAACTATTAACGTAAATCTACTTAGATTTCACGTCCCCTTCTCATTGGGCATGACCAGTGATGGGAATCTCCCCCACGAAAACAGGAACGTTGTGTCTACGTGAAATCCATGTGATTTTGTGGATTTCACGTGAATACAACGTGCATGCCACATGGAATCCACGTATGTTTTTGTGGGGCTTCGCCTTTTGGCACTCCTACGCCACAGAGACTTTTCTATCTGTGTGCTCAACCTACAATCAGTTTATCGTGCGATATAAATAGCAATATTTTTACGATAAACTGAATGTAATCGAGCTTCTCCCTCCCCACAGATTGAAAAGTATCTGTGCATAGATGTGTCAAAAGGTCATGATTCCCATCACTGTCCATGACGTGATTTTCAAGGTTAATGATAAAATATACATTTAATAGGTACTTACATTCAGTACTCAGCCTTTACATTAACCTATTGACCTGTATAAGCACAAGCTATATGACATATGCACTAACATAGTAATTAATTTGCGAATGAGCGAACGAGAGAGATATTTCACTGATCTCCATTTGCACTTTTCCACGTCGAGTGCTTAAAGTCGCCCATGCACAACGGAACACGCGAAGCCAGCACGACCAATGGGTGCATTCAGTACTGCAAACGTTCAGCTCACTGAACGCTAAGTGAGTTCTTGCATTTGATTGACGTACACTTTTCGTTCTAAAGGAATATGCCAAATATATATATATATATAATATATAAATATATTTATATATATACACTCAAACGCAAAAAACCCGGTACACTAAAAATTTGGGAAAAAATTACAAAATTTCAAATGATCATAACTTGGTAAATAATGAAGATACAAATATGTGCAGAAATGCAAAATGAAGCTTGACACGTCCTCTTTAAGAATATCTGAATGGCAATTATGCTCGGCTATTTTTTTCAAAATGGCGGATGATAAAGTGAGAGGATGCAAAATTGATAATCAAAGGTCCGTGTTTGCGATGGTGCATGGTGTGCATCAGGTATCGCAGCGTAATGGGACCAAATGCAATGAAAGTATAGAGTGTTATCTTCAAAATGCTACTTTACCGAGCTCGATGTGATCATTTTTCACTGAGTTGTTCCAAATTTTGCTAAAAATGCGGTTTTCTTGTTAAATTTGCATAATTCAGTGAATGAGTATCGCATCAAGCTCTATAACGAAGTATTTTAAAGAAAACATTCTATACTTTTAGGTACTTTTCGTTCCATTGAGCTGCGACACTTACTTTGCTCCATGTGCCGTCGCACGCTCGAACCTTTTTTTAGCAACTTCTCATGTTCTCCTTTTTATCACCCGCCATTTTGAAAAAATATCGTTGCGCACAATTTCGATAGATCTTTCGAAAAGTACGGCTTCAAAGCTTTCAAACCGTTTTTGAAATTTGCTGCTAGGATATTTAGGTGTCGAGATATTCAATTTCGAATTTGCAACAAATGTCGATTCAGCGAGGCTTAAGGGGCTAAGAGGCTCTGCGGTTCGTTTGGCTCTTTCATAATTTCAATAGCTGTGTTCATGTTTCTCTATATAATAATTTACATAACCTGCACAATATATTCAATGATTTGCATTTATTATTTTGAAAGCCAGGGAAATGAAAGTAAAATTCAATTTAGGTTCTTCATTTTGCGTAATCGATATTACGTAATAAAGATGAATTGCGTTTTAAGATACTGCTGTCATTAGCTCAAATTATGGTTGTAAGTCTTCCCAATATAAACCGCATGGAGTTTTACTGGTAGGGAAAGTCCCATTGTACGTAGTGTGTGTGTGTGTGTATTTGTATACCACAAGGATAAGGACCCCGTGGTTCGTCAGCTCCACAGTATTTCAAGATTTCACACCCTCCTTGTGGTGTGTGTGTGTGTGTGTGTGTGTGTGTATGGTGTTACAGCAGAGATAAGGACCCTGCAGTTCGTCACTCCTGCAGTAATTAATGTCTCCAAACCCTCTCTGCTGTGTGTGTGGTGTGTGTGTACTAATAGTGGGTATGACTGCCTCGTGCGCGTATTACCTCATTCATACGATCAGGCATATTCCTTATTAGTCTTTTAATTTCATCCTGCGTAATTGTATTCCATTCGTTTTTGAGAATTATTCGCAGTTCTCGCAGTGACTGAGGAGCAGGTACGTGACTTCGTACTTTCCTGCCGAGGTTGTCCCATAAGTGTTCGATTGGATTTAAATCTGAACTATTTGCTGGCCAATCGAGTCGATTTATGCCAACTTCATCGAAGAAATCAAGCACTCTTCTCGCAGTGTGTGGTCGAGCATTGTCTTGCATAAACAAGAAGTTCTCTCCGATGAAGGGTGCGTACGGAACAACATACGGAATGAGTATGTCTTCCACGTATACATCTGCGTTCATATTCTTGTCAAAAAAGTGCAGATCTGTATGAGCATTAGCTGAAATTCCTGCCCAAATCATTACAGAATACACTCCATTGTAGCTATGCCTCTCACTTACCGTACAGTCTGCAAATCGTTCTACACCGCGACGATAAACTCGTTCTCGTCCATCTGGAGAATAGACACAAAAACGAGATTCATCGCTAAAGAATACTTTGCTCCAGTCTACGTAAGTCCAGTCTCTATGCTCAACTGCAAAATTGAGTCGAGCTACGCGATGGTGACATTTAAGCAAAGGTACAGCTGCTGGCCTGCGCGAAAACAGATTTTGTTCCTTTAATCTTCTCCGAACGGTGTTAACGGATACATTAATGTTGCGGACATCCCTTAAATTGTTTCTAATTTGAATAGATGTTCGATGTCTGTCTCTTAACGAATTTGAAACAATAAATCGGTCATCATTGTGATTGGTACATCGAGGACGTCCCGAACCAGGCCTTCTATGGAAAGAATTGGTTTGTAAGTACCTGGCATAAGCACGTTGCACAGTTGACACTGACAAATCAAGTGCCTGAGCAACGTACCTTCGACTTCTGCCATCTTCAATTAAAGCAATAACTTGAGCAGCCTTTTCAGGATTTATCGTCGCCATAATCGACGCAATAATTTCGATGCGAAACAATCAATTATGGTTTAAATTGATGAAGTTGCACGAAGCAACGCGCCTCGAAAGGAAAAGATCACGGAAAAAGAAAAGTCGCACGAGGCAGCGCTTATCGGAGTGAACACGTTCGGAAAAGGAAAATTGTTTGTCTTTGTTTATTGTCTTGGCACATACATTTAAGAAAAATCCAGTCAAGCCAGGCGTTAAAGCCCGGCGCACCGACAGAATTTCAGTCAAGCCAGAACGTAAGCCCGGCGTACAGACAAACTCGCGAAGTCCAGCGTACAAGAGATAGTGCCACTATCGGCGGTGGACCGTACGAAGGCCAAAAGCTGTACGAAGGCAATCTCTGTTCGTCTCCGCGGGCACTCTTATATGCCCTGGGCAGCTCGAACTCGCGTGCGAGCCGAGGGGCTCGCGCGCGCGATAACCCAGATCGCCGCGTCGCGGCGGCTCCGTGGACTAGGAGCGCCAGGGAATTTCGACGTTCAGGTGGCGTCCAGCGACTCGGCATCCCGCGCGCCGGGTCACCACGAACTCAGGCACGATCCTGAACAGCATATTCAAGCTGTGTACCATAATGGCCAATCGTACGGAGAAGGTAGAGAGCTAGGGACAGCTTCGCGAACTAAAGTGTATACCACAGTGATCATGCGTAACTGAAGGGTAAAGAATGATAACTTTTGATAAAAATTAAATTTCCAATTCCCAAAATTGTGTAAATTATTGTATAGAGAATAATGAACGCGGCTATTGAAATTATGAAAGAGCCAAACGAACCGCAAAGCCTCTTAGCCCCTTAAGCCTCGCTGAATCGACATTTGTTGCAAATTCGAAATTGAATATCTCGACACCTAAATATCCTAGCAGCAAATTTCAAAAACGGTTTGAAAGCTTTGAAGCCGTACTTTTCGAAAGATCTATCGAAATTGTGCGCAACGATATTTTTTCAAAATGGCGGGTGATAAAAAGGAGAACATGAGAAGTTGCTAAAAAAAGGTTCGAGCGTGCGACGGCACATGGAGCAAAGTAAGTGTCGCAGCTCAATGGAACGAAAAGTACCTAAAAGTATAGAATGTTTTCTTTAAAATACTTCGTTATAGAGCTTGATGCGATACTCATTCACTGAATTATGCAAATTTAACAAGAAAACCGCATTTTTAGCAAAATTTGGAACAACTCAGTGAAAAATGATCACATCGAGCTCGGTAAAGTAGCATTTTAAAGATAACACTCTATACTTTCATTGCATTTGGTCCCATTACGCTGCGATACCTGATGCACACCATGCACCATCGCAAACATGGACCTTTGATTATCAATTTTGCATCCTCTCACTTTATCATCCGCCATTTTGAAAAAAATAGCCGAGCATAATTGCCATTCAGATATTCTTAAAGAGGACGTTTCAAGCTTCATTTTGCATTTCTGCACATATTTGTATCTTCATTATTTACCAAGTTATGATCATTTGAAATTTTGTAATTTTTTCCCAAATTTTTAGTGTACCGGGTTTTTTGCGTTTGAGTGTATATTATATATATATTATATATTTGTATATTAATATATTTATATATAAACAAACCTCTTTTAATATTTATCGAAAGTCTGATACGAAATTTTAAAGAATTGTTATTACGGAATCAACGTTATAAATAATTATATTAGTACGCAATTATCAGTTCATGACTGAAATATGACGTCAAAGTGGTATAGCATTTTGACGTCAATTAGAAGTCATGTAAATGACCGTATATAAATTGGTCATTTTGACGACATTTTGACGACATTTGACTAAAAGTGACCAGTTTTTAACGTCAAAATGACGTCTGCTTGCTACTTGGACTATAACAATATAATGATGATATATTACAGAGCTCGGCAAAATGTGCACGCGACGGCCGATTTTCGACTATCTCCGCCCACCGCTATTCCCTTTACCTCGTCGCTTCGCGCGCTGCCCACAAGCCGCTCGAGCCTCAGGAGCGTGTTTCCAATAGTTTTCACGTCACCCATAAGGTACTATTGTTGACGCGTTTTTTTAAGTGGTACCTCAGTAGGCCTCTTCATTTTTCAAAAATGAAGTTTAAAAAAATGAGAAGTGTTCTTCTTTAAGCGACGATTCCTTACTACGTCTTATGCGGCTCGCTACATGCAATATCCAAATTGACGTTTCCACTCTTACCAATAAAAGACGCCGAAAATCGAATTGAATATTCTTCATTTAACATATTTTATTTCGCTTCTGTTCAATTAGTTACGGGTTGTTACAGTCATCAGTGGATTAGGCTTACTGGGAATACCACTTAAAAAAAAACGCGTCAACATTAGTACTTCATAGGTGACGTGGAAAACTATTGGAAACACGCTCCTGAGACTCGAGCGGCTTGTGGGCAGCGCGCGAAGCGGCGAGGTAAAGGGAATAGCGGTGGGCGGAGATAGTCGAAAATCGGTCGTCGCGTGCACATTTTGCCGAGCTCTGATATATTACATCAGTGAAGGAATATATCTCATTTTGTAAAATGATATTGTACGCGATCCGCTTCGACGCTTCATACGCTTCTTTATATATTTATTTATGATACATTTCTCACAGCCTCACTGCAAAATCTGGCTCTGTAAGTTTCTCGGGGATAGTTCAAAAAAGATGCTATAACAATTTGTAACATACATTAACCTATTTTTCCCAATGTTGCGTATACGCAACATGAAGTTTATATAATTAATTACTGACGTCAGTAATTATTTTTTTTCACGAAGTGTTAGACTAATTGTGAAATAAGTTCATTTTGACTGCATTTTGTGAAGTTAAACTTCGTGTTGCGTATACGCAACATTGGGAAGAAATGGTGGGTTAAGTACGCAACATCGGTGCACCGTCATCAGTGGGATATACATTAGTGATCGATTAGGATTTTTTTGATTAAACATCAGTGATTGATTAAGAATATATATATACATTAAGTACGCAACATCGGTACATCGTCATCATCAGTGAGATACACATTAGTGATTGATTAGGATATTTTTTTATTAAACATCAGTGATTGATTAAGAAGTAAGTATGATTATTAACAAAAATGATTATTAACAAAAACATGCAAGGAAGTATACGAATTTGCACAGAAAGAACATTCCTGCTATAGAAAATCTCAAGGACTTCACACCGTCGCGAAAAAAGAAAAAAAAGCATCGGTTGTGGTTTACGCATTGCCGGAAAATACAACTTAAGGACTCAGGTATGTTAAATTTTATACTATCCCCTCATCTTATTTGCCTCTAATTCGTACGTTTCATTTAAATGAATAGGTGCTAACGTGCACAATTTTGCACCTTGTGATCATCCCGGCCGTCAGTGTGATAATTCATGCCCATGTATACAAGCACAAAACTTCTGCGAGAAGTTTTATCAGTGCAGCAGCGAATGCCAAAACAGATTTCCTGAGTGTAGGTGCAAGGCGCAATGCAATATAAAGCAGTGTCTTTGTTATCTGGCTGTCAGGGAATGTGATCCCGATCTTTGCCAAACGTATGGTGCAGATCATTTCCAAATCAATTCTAAATATTGCAAAAGTGTCAGCGTGCAACGTGGTCTTTATAAGTATCAAAAAATTTAATTTATTAGAGTGAAAATCAGTATAATCTCAATGAGTAGAATTTTTGATTTGAAATATACTTTATACAATTTGAAAGATCTGCAGCGAAGAATGAATTCATCTCGGAATATTGCGGCGAAATTATCAGTCAAGACGAAGCTGACAGGAGGAGAAAAGTATATGATAAATATATGTGTAGTTTCCTTTTTAATCTTAACAATGGTAAGTAGAGATAGATATAGTGGTTAATTAAATGTTGAAAAATAATAAAAATTAAAAGTTTTTGGTCTGTTTCGGATTTTGTTATAGACGCGACACGGAAAGAGAATAAAATAAAGTTCGCTAATCACTCGATAAATCCAAATTGTTATGGGAAAGTAATGATGGTGAACGGTGATCATAGAATAGGTATTTTTGCTAAGAGAGCGATTCAACCTGGTGAAGAATTATTTTTTGACTATAGGTATGTCGCTGTAATGTTTTGTTTAATTTATTAACTGCAAACAATAAAAATCATGCGATAATTTTCAGATATAGAGCACGGAACAATTAAAGTTCGTCGGTATTGAGCGAGAAATTGAGTTTCTCTAATATATGTATATATATTATATGGACTTTTACACGTATAAATGGTGTATCAAGCGAATACATACAGCTGAAATATTAGGAAGGAAATAATCACTACCTGATTTGTATGCCTCTCTATTTTTAATTAAATTTTACATTTTCATTTGTCTGCCCAATTTTGCAAAATTGGTGATAGTAATAGAGATTTTTCGCACATGTAGGTAAAGGAACTTTTTGAAATATGTTCAAGTTTTTTATGGACATCTCGAAACATAAAAATATCAAAGTAAAAATATACGTATACAAGCACAAAACTTCTGCAAGAAGTTTTATCAGCAGCGAATGCCAGAACAGATTTCCTGAGTGTAGGTGCAAGGCGCAATGCAATACAAAGCAGTGTCCTCGTTATCTGGCTGTCAGGGAATGTGATCCGGATCTTTGCCAAACGTATGGTGCAGATCATTTCCAAATCAATTATATTATATTATATTATATATCAGGTGTAGTAAAAAGAAATCCATTATTTTTCCAATAGATGGCTTTAGTTATCTGTATCTCGCGTTGTATAAGTCCGACCGGGTTCCACTAGATGGCGTTAGAAAGATGAGATTTCGTACTAAAAAAACTTTTCTGACAGTTTTGTGATTAGTTGACTCAGTTTTGTTTGAGCGCGCGTCAAAGATGGACACTAGCAAAGAGAAAATACGCTATATATTTTATGTATGTATTTTACAGTTTTTCTTCGATAAAGGCGAAAACGCAAGCCAGGCGGCTGAAAATGTGAATAGTGTTTATGGTCCTGATACTGTAACAGCCAATCACGCGCAATTTTGGATTCGTCGATTTCGTTCCGGTAATTTCGATGTCAAAGATGCACCACGCACTGAAAGGCCAATTGTCGAAAATATCGATGAAATCATGGACATTGTCGAGTCCGACCGTCATGTAAGCACTGTTTCGATTGCCCAAGAGCTAAAGATTGCACAAAAAACCGTTTGGAACCATTTGAATAAGGCTGGATACAAAAAGAAGCTCGATGTATGGGTGCCACACGAGTTAACGCAAAAAAACCTCATGGACCGAATTTCCACCTGCGAATCGCTGCTGAATCGCAACAAAATCGACGCATTTCTGAAGCGGTTGGTCACTGGTGATGAAAAGTGGATCACTTACGACAACGTCAAGCGAAAACGGTCGTGGTCGAATCGCGATGAGCCGGCGGAAACGGTGGCCAAGCCAGGATTGACGGCCAGGAAGGTTTTGCTGTGTGTTTGGTGGGATTGGCAGGGAATTATCTACTATGAGCTGCTCCCCTACGGCAAAACTCTTAACTCGGAACTGTACTGTCAACAATTGGACCGTCTGAAGGAAGCAATCGCCCAGAAGCGGCCAGCTTTGGCCAATAGGAGAGGAATTGTGTTCCATCAGGATAACGCCAGGCCACACATATCGATAGTGACTCGTCAGAAGCTCCAGGAGCTTGGTTGGGAGGTTCTTATGCATCCACCTTATAGTCCGAACCTGGCACCAAGTGATTACCATCTGTTCCTGTCCATGGCGAACAATTTTGCTGGTGAAAAATTCGCTTCAAGAGAGGCTTGTGAAAATCGACTGTCTCAATTTTTTGCCAATAGGGACGAGGGCTTCTATGAGACAGGCATAATGAAATTACCTTCAAAATGGCAACAAGTTATCGAACAAAACGGCGCATATTTGACCTAAAACGGATCATTCTAACTATGGTAATTAAAGCCTTCAATTTCATGCAAAAATAATGGATTTCTTTTTACTACACCTGATATATTATATTATATTATATTATATTATGTTGTGTTATATTATATTAAATAAAATCATTTTATTATATAAAATTACGATTATTTAATAAATTACAGTAACCTGTATTACCGACTATTAGATTATAAACGTCTTAAAATTATTTTAAATAACGTCGTTTAGACATCTTAAATTAATGTCTAAAAGACGTCTTAAAATAATGTCTACAAGGCGTCTTAAAATAATATCTAAAAGACGTCTTAAATCGGGACATAAGTCGTCTTAAAGACGTCATAAAGGCGTCATTCTGACAACTTTTTAAGACGTTTAAAAAATTTTAAGACGTCTTTTAGACGTCATATTGTTGTGTGGGATATTACAGCAAAGTTGCAAAAACAATATTGTGCAATATTATTTCTGCAATATTGCAGCTATATTGCAAAGATATTAATTTGCAGTAACAATTGAATATCCGTGGACGAATGTCCTATGCGACGCTAAATGCTTTAACCTCCTCTTTTTACCTCCTTTTTTAACCTCTATTCGTTGGTAGATGTTACAAAAAAACTTAACTGCGATTGTTCAATTTTTAAGGATCTGCAAGAGCCACACTAGAGACCTCTCGCGGAGATCTGTGAACTAGATAAAATTATATTGCAAATTATGAACAAAATGCAAAGAGAATCACCTTATAGGTATGATATTTGCAATCAGGAGAAACGTCCGCAGAGTCGTACAAAGCGCTTTTTTGGAAAAAAAGTCAAAATAAAAATCGATTAAATAATTTGAATGAACGTTCATCCCGCGGTGCAGCACGAACCTATATTTTCGTTTATTACAAATTTTCAAGAAACTAAATGCAAAATCGGGCCCTGTACGACCCTGGATATTAATATAAGGAAGATGTCCATGTATGTCTAATAAGCAAATATGATGTATGCGTGGCAAAATTTGTAAGTGTAAATAACAGGAAAGTGTAGCCCAGTTACACTATAGTGCAGTCTATATGACCTAACCTTCCTGCCTTGCGTTCGCGCGAGCAATGCATTAGTCAATTCTATTCAATTCAATAGATGGCTCTGGGCGTGTGGGTTGCCGCCACAGATGTCTATACTATATTAGATTGCCAACTTCTCAAAAGAGCTGTGTCCCGCCCATTTTCCGGTTCGGCCATGAAGACCGCCAAGCATGGCGGCGGTGTGTGTTTGTAGTGTGTATGTGAATACCCGATGCGTATGTAGTAGTGCATGGTAGTGCGTATGACACCTGATGTGTCTACTACTATTTATGTTAGTAAAACTGCAAATCTACAAACGAGATAATGCCGAATAAGTATTGTAAATTTCAAAAATACGAACAAGAAAGAATATCATTTAAAGATGTGTGTATTAATAAGGTGTTGCTAATCTAAGTGTTTGGTAAAGGTTAAAATTAAATTGAATATATACAGTTCAAAATATGTCAAAGTATTTATATTAATATTTTTTACATACATATAAAGAATAAAATGCAACTTATGTGTTATTAAATAATATTAATTTTGTAAATTTGTGTCTGTTACTTGCAGGATTTCTATCTTTCGTTGTTTTTGTAAGTGAATACACTCTAATATTAATAATATTAATAATATTAACATAATATTAATAATATTAACAATGTTTAATTGCAAGATAACCCTCACATATTACAAACCTCGAACATTTATTATATATAAATGTATTCTACTTACTTAAATAAGTGATATCCTTGTTTATTCGTATTATTGCAATTAACAATGCAACATGTACTTGGCATTATCTCGTTTATATATATGCAGTTTTACTAATATAAATAGCAGTAGATACGACACATCAGTGTAGACACATCAGGTATCACATATTTACAGTACAGCACTACTACACACGCATCGGATACTCACGTACGCACTACAAACACACACCGCTGCCATGTTTTGGCGGTCTTCATGGCCGAACCGGAAAATAGGCGGGACACAGCTCTTGTATAGGTCAAAGATCGAAGTTAGCAATCTAGTATAGTATAGACATCTGTGGTTGCCGCTCCAACGCCACTCTCTGATTAGTGTTCACCAAAGAAATGTTGATATTGACAGAGAGAAACCTGAGCGGCCACCGGGCGAAAGCATATGTGTGGGGACTTTGAGCTCCCCAAAAGCGCACGCATCCGTTTTCCGTGCGGCGCTATAGAGCGCGCGCAAGTGTCACTCGTGCGGGAAAAAGGACCAACGAGCCAACAGTAACCGTTGGAAGCGCACACAGAGCTCACGAATATACGATCGCTAGTATATAGTTAGTCATTCCTTTTTTGTCGTGTGTGACACCGCGAGATCTGCACGCGGTCGCGATTGTGCGAGAGCGGGCAGGCAGGAGCATCGGCTCCGTTCGACACACACACACATATACATACGAGTCCCGCAGTGGCTCATATGTCGTGCGAGCGCAGAGAACTATTTTTTCTTGTTGTAAACGATAAGTTGTACCTGTGACTCACGTGCTCTGCAGCTGGCAGGCACGTGCGCAATAAAGGGACCAAAGAAGAACACGCCTAGGTTGATTTAGGAACCTATCCTCCACTTGCATCAGCGAGAGAGCAAGAGGACACAAAAACCCTAAATATGTCTGTCCTGATACGCCCCCTGAGAAAATAGACGTCAACTAACTCGATATGTCGGTAACGATACGAGGTTTATGTCTATGATTTGAATCTGGTTAATGTCCGAGCTACTAAAACAGACTATAGTGAAAATGACATATATATATATATATATATATATGAGTAAGAGAAGGATAACAATTGAATCGCTTTGACCTTGTCTCACCACTAGTGAGCAGACACGTGACACAGGCACAAATAATGTTGGAAATTCTTAGACGCACGGTCGAGGCTTACCCCCACCACTCGGTTTTCTCTGTCTTCTCACGCGCTTGGCGCACTGAGCGAGATTGAGATAGTCCGTTCATGCTCGCCTTGTCGCACTTTGAGCCAAACAACTTACTCATGATCAGTGATAGCAGATTTCAACCTAGCGGCTCCGCGTCTCACGGTGGAAGGGGAAACGCGCAACGAAAGCCGCATACATGTGGCACATGTACGCCTCTTTCGTTTGTATGCGTTTCCCTCTCGACCGTGACACATAATGGGCCAGAATATCTGTAAATGTGTAAATGTGGCCAAAAGACAATATCCGCATTGATCTAAAATAAAGTTATTATTGTATTAGAATGTTTGAAAATAGTTATAAGAGAAATGTTACGTTGATTGGATTGTTTTTTTATCAGTCTTAATAGGATGAAATTATAAAATACATTAACACTTTTTTTCATTTTCTTTACTTTATCGTTCATATATTAAACAATTATATATTATTTTTTGGACCTTTAGTTAACGAATATGATGAGCGAAGATTAAGAATGAAAAATATATAAAATTGGAGGAAATAAAAATAAATTATAATATATTACATTCTCTTTTATTGCATTATTACAAGTATATTAATCATAACTACTCATTTCCGATTTACCATTCCCCGTAATTTCACTTTCAAGAAAGAGCATTCTAAGTTATATATGCTGCTTATGATATATATTTTTAAAAAAAGTTTTTGCTACTTTTTGATACTTTTGTTACATAACGTAAGCAAACTTATGTAAACAAGTCATCGCCTATATCTAAAGGTCCGTACTGACTTGCTGATTAATATCGCAGTGTAACAGTACCTTTAGATATAGACGATGACTTGTTTACATAAGTTTGCTTACGTTATGTAACAAAAGTAGCAAAAAGTAGCAAAAACTTTTTCTTAAAATATATATCATAAACAGCATATATATCTTAGAATGCTCTTTCTTGAAAGTGAAATTACGGGGAATGGTAAATCGGAAATGAGTAGTTATGATTAATATACTTGTAATAATGTAATAAAAGAGAATGTAATATATTATAATTTATTTTTATTTCCTCCAATTTTATATATTTTTCATTCTTAATCTTCGCTCATCATATTCGTTAACTAAAGGTCCAAAAAATAATATATAATTGTTTAATATATGAACGATAAAGTAAAGAAAATGAAAAAAAGTGTTAATGTATTTTATAATTTCATCCTATTAAGACTGATAAAAAAAACAATCCAATCAACGTAACATTTTTCTTATAACTATTTTCAAACATTCTAATACAATAATAACTTTATTTTAGATCAATGCGGATATTGTCTTTTGGCCACATTTACACATTTACAGATATTCTGGCCCATTATGTGCCACGGTCGAGAGGGAAACGCATACAAACGAAAGCGGCGTACATGTGCCACATGTATGCGGCTTTCGTTGCGCGTTTCCCCTTCCACCGTGAGACGCGGAGCCGCTAGGTTGAAATCTGCTATCACTGATCATGAGTAAGTTGTTTGGCTCAAAGTGCGACAAGGCGAGCATGAACGGACTATCTCAATCTCGCTCAGTGCGCCAAGCGCGTGAGAAGACAGAGAAAACCGAGTGGTGGGGGTAAGCCTCGACCGTGCGTCAAGAATTTCCAACATTACTTGTGCCTGTGTCGCGTGTCTGCTCACTAGTGGTGAGACAAGATCAAAGCGATTCAATTGTTATCCTTCTCTTACTCATATATATATATATATATATATATATGTCATTTTCACTATAGTCTGTTTTAGTAGCTCGGACATTAACCAGATTCAAATCATAGACATAAACCTCGTATCGTTACCGACATATCGAGTTAGTTGACGTTTATTTTCTCAGGGGGCGTATCAGGACAGACATATGCTTTCGCCCGGTGGCCGCTCTCAGATTTCTCTCTGCTATATTCTGTGTAGTAGCTCAAATATGAACCAAACTATTACAGACAAACCTCGTTACCGAACGACATCGACGTAGTTGACGTCTAGTTTCTCAGGGTGCGTGTGACGTAGTTGATGTCTATTTTCTCAGGGGGCGCGTCGAATTCATAAAAATTTCTGAACCTTCGCTGATGGCCGGTAGAGAGTGGCGTTGGAGCGGCAACCTACACGCCCAGAGCCATCTATTGAATTGAATTGAATTCGCTGATGGCCGTCCTCAGGTTTCTCTG
This sequence comes from Harpegnathos saltator, assembly GCF_003227715.2. NCBI lineage: Eukaryota > Metazoa > Arthropoda > Insecta > Hymenoptera > Formicidae > Harpegnathos > Harpegnathos saltator. Next base: position 150,183 of record NW_020229960.1, on the reverse strand, counting down.
TGGTTGTATTCAGTTTAGTGCAGTTCTAGTGCAGTATTAGGTCAGTTAAAAAGAATAAACCTTTTGTTCTACTGAACGCGGCCATTGTTCTGTAGGTTCCGTAGGTTATTCGTTCCGTCTACAAAGTTACGAAATAATTATAGTATAAAATTGGCTTGGTTTATAACGAGGTTTTAATACGTGTAAACTAGCATATTGTTTCTGATTGTTCTCCGTTTTTATTTTTATTATTAGCAAAATGAATGTATTAAAAGCAGAAATAATGAGAAAACGTAAAGAGTTGGAGGATAGCCATGTTTTGGTATGTATTCGTATATCGTGAATTTTTTGCGTATGTAGGATTTAAGATTAGATAACACGTTTACACCATAGAGATAAGCTATATTTCGTTATTTATTGCAAGTATATTGTTAACGCTGTGAATAGTGTATCTATATAAGTTGCAATACGCCGTAAAAATATAATTCCAGATGCATTATGTCATTGTAATTATCATAGCTATATAGTAAGATGGCTATATAGTAAGACAGCTATTTTCTCTATTATTTATTGAACTGGTCTTAATTAATATTTACAAATAAAGCATATATTATAAATTTCAATTTAAGAGAAATTGTAAGAATGTGTGTGTTCAAAATAATAAAGATTTTTGCTTTTAGTTGAAATCCACATATATACACATATATATATATACATAATTGTTTATATAATAATAGTAAACAACGGTTATATGTAAATAATAGATGCAAGCTACAGCTATAGCTATGTACTATTAGTCAATATGATCTATTTTTGTTATATCTATGGTTTCTTCATACTTCAGGGATGAATGTTTATATTAAGGTGTTTCTTACAGGAGAATAATAGAAAATATTTCAAAAGAAGTCAGTTAATATCAAAAGAAGAAGAAGTACATGAAACTGACAGGAAGAATAATGAAGTCACACCATTAAGTGTAAGTCAACGGTTAGAAGAGTGTGTAACAGATAGCTCTGAACATTTGATGCTATCTAGACAAGAAGTAATTAGACGATTACGGGAACGAGGAGAACCTATATTATTATTTGGAGAATCAGAGGTGGAAGCATTCAAAAGATTAAGGAAATGTGAAATTCTCGAGCCAGAAGTAAACAAAGTAAGATTCTTTTATATTTAATCATTTCGTTTAGCAATAATGTTTTTATGCAAATAATTGTTGACTGAAAATTTCTTGATATTGCTCAACAGGGCTTCAGAAACGATTTTCAAGAGGCTATGGAACAGGTGGATCAAGCATATCTTAATGAGATCTTGACATCCTCCAAGTCTCAAAATCTTGATGGGAAAGGAGATGTAAATGTACCTGATGAAGAAGTTATCTATGAAGATATAGAGAAGATGTCGACCAAACTGAACAAGGGAGACAAGGACTTTGACATGAATGTTATCACTCTGTTTGTGCAATATCTGGTTCAAATATGGGGTAATCAATTAAACAGTCGAACAGCTGCTGAAAAGATGAGCAGCAAGGGCAAAATGAACAGTGCTACCTATGCTCAAACAAGAGAATATTTGAAGCCACTTCTGAGGAAACTAAAGAATAAGTCTCTGCCGGAAGATATAACTGATAGTTTAACAGAGATTGTTAAACATTTGTTGCAACGTAATTACATACTAGTATGTATTAGTGCAACATGTCTAATAATTGTAAATATTTGTTTATTGAATAATTTATAACAGAAACATTGATTACACTCATTTCAGGCTAGCGATGCTTATTTGCAAATGGCTATAGGTAATTCTCCATGGCCTATCGGTGTGACTATGGTCGGTATCCACGCACGTACTGGAAGAGAAAAAATCTTCTCGAAGAATGTCGCTCATGTTATGAATGATGAAACACAGAGAAAGTATATTCAAGCGCTAAAAAGACTGATGACTAAATGTCAAGAATATTATCCTACGGATCCTTCGCGTTGTGTGGAATATTCAAAAAATTAAATACAGTTAAATAAAGGCATTGACTTATGTGATGATATACAAAATGAAGTAGAATGTATATTTCAAGTTTGTATTTATAGTTCAAGATTAATATTTTAATCGAATATGTAATAATGGAGATGTAAATATATATTGTTGCTAAAAAAGACTGAATACTTAATTATGTGTTTTTTAAATAAATTAAGTCAATTATTGATAATAAATAACATTTATTAAAATTAATAATTTATAATATTTTAAATGGCTAAATACTAAAATTACATAGAAATAAAGTTAGTAGAGCGATATATCATACATATGTATTTATTTTATATGTCTCTGTAATATTTTTTTATAAAAATTATTCAAAATTATATAAAAACAAAAAATTTATTTTAGATTCTATTCTTCGAGTCTTTTGTTCTGAGTTCTCTTACAAAGGCAAATATCTCAGTTTGTATGTTGCATAATATAAATTTAATTGTGTCAATTATTTCTATTACTAAAGATATTACTGATTAAAATAATACCTATAAAATCAAATGCAAGTAAATATATGTTACTTCAAATATTACTACTGTGACTCAAATTATTATTTATCAGATTTAGCTCAGCATGGACTTATTGCAATTCATTCGTTTTATTTACAGCAGCCTCAACTGCATTGATCATAGATCCTCTGCAAAATACAATAAATAAAAAATAGTATCCAGTCTGATATCTAAATGTACAAATGATTAATAAATATATATATATATGAGGTACATTTTATTTATATTTATGCAAATAACTCAGAAAATACCTAACGCCACCGATTTCCATTGCGTGAACACCAGCGATAGTGACACCTCCGGGCGAGCAAACTTCATCCTTCAGATGACCAGGATGTTTTCCAGTTTCAAGCACCATTTTTCCAGCACCTACTAATACTTGAGCTGCAAATTTAGTCGCCATTAACCTTGGTACACCCATCTTCACAGCACCATCTGATAATGCTTCTATGATGAGATAAGCCTAAACACAATAATTATCTGAAATTGTAACTGCTTTTTCTTTTTTCTCTTTTTCTAGTAGCATAATTATGAAGACTTACAAATGCAGGACTACAACCTGACAAAGCACCAGTAGAATTCATAAGTGATTCTGGAATACTTTCACAGATACCAATGTGACTGAACATTGTATTCATCAACTTTAGATCTTGTGAATAGGCATTTTGACTGCAATAAACTAAAAATTACACTTGCATTAACATACAATTGCATTAACAAAAATTAGTCTAGATATATAGTATTTGTGACTCACCTATAATCCCTTCTCCAATCATCATAGGTGTATTTGGCATAGATCTAATTATTCTTGGAAATTCTACAATATCTTGGATTTTCTGAAAATATTTCATAGCTTTTAAAAATATTTCATACAGATTGCCATACAAAATTATTGAAACAATATAATATATACTGATATAAAATTTTATTTTTACTTACACTATTTAAGACATTTAGAGGTATTCCAGCTAGCACTGAGATAAAAAGTTTGTTCTTATATTTCTTGTATGCTGATTGTACCATAATATTCATAATGACATTGTCTAGCATATGTGGTTTAATCGCCAGAAACACAACATCACAATTGTCCAAAACCTCGCAACTGTTCAAGGTCGGATGAGTGTCCAGTTCTTTCCAAAAACTATGTGCTCTGGTTGTGTAAGTGGAAACCCAACATTTGTCTGGATCTAATATACCTGTTGTAACAAAATATATCAGTATTTTCGAATAAACATTTTTGCTTCATTTGTCAGTTTATTACAGAGAGAGGGAGAAGAAGAAGGAGAAAGAAAGGAAGGAAGGAAGGAAGGAAGGAAGGAAGGAAGGAAGGAAGGAAGGAAGGAAGGAAGGAAGGAAGGAAGGGAAGGAAGGAAGGAAGGAAGGAAGGAAGGAAGGAAGGAAGGAAGGAAGGAAGGAAGGAAGGAAGGAAGGAAGGAAGGAAGGAAGGAAGGAAGGAAGGAAGGAAGGAAGGAAGGAAGGAAGGAAGGAAGGAAGGAAGGAAGGAAGGAAGGAAGGAAGGAAGGAAGGAAGGAAGGAAGGAAGGAAGGAAGGAAGGAAGGAAAAGGAAGGAAGGAAGGAAGGAAGGAAGGAAGGAAGGAAGGAAGGAAGGAAGGAAAGGAAGGAAGGAAGGAAGGAAGGAAGGAAGGAAGGAAGGAAGGAAGGAAGGAAGGAAGGAAGGAAGGAAGGAAGGAAGGAAGGAAGGAAGGAAGGAAGGGAAGGAAGGAAGGAAGGAAGGAAGGAAGGAAGGAAGGAAGGAAGGAAGGAAGGAAGGAAGGAAGGAAGGAAGGAAGGAAGGAAGGAAGGAAGGAAGGAAGGAAGGAAGGAAGGAAGGAAGGAAGGAAGGAAGGAAGGAAGGAAGGGAGAGAGAGAGCGAGAAAGAGTGAGTGAGAGAGAGAGAGAGAGAGAGAGAGAGAGAGAGCGAGAAAGAGTGAGAGGAAGAGGAAATATGAGAGAGAAATAAGAGGATAAAATTACCTTTTTTAATTAAACCACCACCTATAGCACTGGCCATATTTCCGCCTCCGATAAATCCGACTTTAATGGATTTCAATTCCTGTTCCTCCATCGTTGACTATGTAATCTTGATTATATTTCGTACTCTGTATTATAAGATTTAAAAAGAGAGATCGTCTATTTCTCTATTCTTTTCTCTTTCAATCTCTCTCCTTCTTGATCCTCCTCCTTAGTTTGTAAAAAGAGGGATGTTCAGGATGTTAAGGTTCCGAGCGATTAATGTGAACTCTTCTTATTATGAACAAGAATATAAGTATATATATTTTAAATGAACAATAATACAATAGTATCCGACACCGCAATTTATATCAAATATATCTCTTTACAAAGCTTAACGCTCTACGACTTTTTCTTCGACTCGACTCTATTTCTATTATTCGTCTCAACGTTAATTGGCAAAAAGCTAAAGGCAAAAAGCTCCGTCTTTCTCCGTGTGTCTAATTTTATCCTTTTCTCCATCTGTCGAATTTGATCTCTTAGGACCGGCCTTTCTCCCGTGGCTCCCCCGGAATAGACTGGTGCTGTCATCCCTCGTCTGTATCTTACAGTATGATTCTAGGTTTGTTCTTTTTCGAAGCACTTTCTGAACTAGTGTACACTAGTGCAAGAAGTGTACATACACCAAAGCGTTCTGTTTTATCGGAAATAACGTCGACATCGCTGTTCTTTTTTGAAGTGCAACAGCGGTCAGTGCAACAGTTCAGTGCACTGGCTGCCCCAGATCTTGAGCTAGTGCAGCCAGTTTAGCGGTGTCTAGTGTAGCCAGTTTAGCGGTATCAAGTCAAAGAAAGAAAATCTGTGTTTCATCACATCTTTATTGTAATTATTTGTTTTAATTCACACAGACAATGTATATTTCAATAATTTTTTTTCTTGATATATATTCTTAAGACTATTCTCCTGAATAATCCTAATAAAATAAAATAAAATAAAATTTGTAAATATATTAAAAGGAAATAATGGAAAATAGAAATGAAGAAATCGCATATATACAGAAGGATGTAGAGGGAAATGTTATAATTAATAATGGATACGTCACCTGTCTCTGAAAATATTAAATTTTTTATCTAAACACTACAAATTATGTAAATAATCAAATAAAGAATTAAGTTACATGATATATTTGCAGGTGGCATACAATTTGAATTGAGTTACAATAACATTAATTTTGATTGTAACCAAATACAGTGTTCTGTTGATGGTAAAACATTAATAATACCATTACGTGATGATGTTGTAATTGTAGATCAAGAAACAAATAAAGAAAATGATGCTGCGATATGAACTGAATATAATACATTTACCTGGTGTGATGCAAGTACAAAATTATTTTTAAGTATTTATAAAGAGATGAATAAACTGTTCAAGAATAGAAAAATTGCTACAAAAAAAATTTTATGGAATAAGATAACAATACAAATGAATAGTAAAGGATACAATGTAAATGTAATTCAAGTCGAGGACAAGTACAAATCTCTCGAAAGATCCTATAAAAATATGATCTCCAATAATAAAAAAAACAGGTAGAGGTCGTATGACGTGTCCGTACGAAATGTAAGTATGATATATTGAGTTAATTGAGTTAAAATAAAAAAATATTGTGTGGAATATATTAATAAAAAATATTTATAATTATTACAGAGAATTGACTGAATTATTAGGATCAAAACACAGTATCGAACCATTAGCAGTGTCTGGTAGAGAAGGCCTCATTATAAGAAATGACGGGGCAATAGAGAAATAGAGAATTTGTAAGTAGTGCATACATACTTAAATCCTACTTATTTTAATATTATTATATATATCTAAAAAAATATATAAATCTAAATTAATAGGGGCTTATAACATCTTACTAGTACCTAACATCTTTAATTAATATGTAGAATAATGAAAGTTAAGAATAGGTAAAGTTTCATGTTCATGTTTTAGTTACTTATTTATTATCTATTTATTTAGACCAATAGATGATAATAATGATAATCAATCTATGGATGAGCCAAACATACAAAGTGCACTGGCAACAGATGTACCAACTTCAAAACAGAATTTTGAGACTCAAAACATTGCAAGTAATTGTTCCAAGCAATTAAGTTGAACAAAAATATTTTTTAGTGATGTATAACTAGTTTCAGATTAATCAGAAACATATGTTACAGACATTATTTAAAAAAAATGAGAGAAAACAAATAAGCACTATAGCTCGATTTTTAGAAAGTTGCCAAAAAAGTAAAATCAAACTGTCAACGGACATTGTTGAAGGTAAAAATATTAAGAATGAGATACAAAAGGAGTTGTTAAATGTATATCAAAAAATAAGAATTGCAGAAGAAGAATGTGTCGAACAACTTAAAAAAGCTAATAAATTGAAAGAGGAAAAAAATCGACTACTCAAAGAATTTCTACACTACTCAGTACAAAAGAATGAAATGTTTATTTAATATCAGTTAAAGTCTTACAGTAATTTTTTTTTAATTTTATAGTTAAATTTTATAGTTTTTATAGTTAAATATAAAATTTTATAGTTAAATATAAAAATTATTTTTAAATGAGAGTTTATTATGAAAGTCTTATTTCAAGAAGTTGTATTTGAAGTTTCTATGTTCCCATACAGCACAGGTAGATTCTAAGCAGATTCTCAGTATATCGCAAACATAAATTGCGATTATTCTATGAATATCCGAAATACGTACTGTAATATTTTGAGAATATACTGAGAATGTTCCTATGTCCGCTTTCGCAGTCTACTTAGTGTATACTGAGAATATTTCGTATTATATTATAGGTATATCTAAATAATATTTTAATAATATTACTAGTATCGATTAGAAATATTTCCTAGTTTATTGTTAGTATATTTGTAGAATATTTATATAATATATAAATATTCTGCAGGTTTTCTTTGAGTATAATAAAAATGACAAATTGGTTATATATTATATATGTTATAATATATATTTTTAAAATTAGTTTAACATATAAATTAACTCTTTATACATATATAAATAAACATATAAATGAACTCTTAACAAACTTATACTGCCTTTATAAACTATAAACTTTATAAATTATAACTCTTCATAAATTATATATATATATATATGTAAAATCTAAAATAACTCAATTATTTTTTTGTTTATTTGCACATTTTTTTCCTTTGCATGAGCCAGCTAGATCTTGATGGGAGCAGAAATTTGTTCGTCTGTTGCAGTTGTATGCGACTTTCTTATCACACTTGGAATATAATATTTAAAAATCAGTGTAATTAGAGAGAGAGAGTGTGTTTTCTTTAAATAAATATCTGTTCTCATTTAAGTTCCTTAAAAGAAAGTTGAAAAATTTTATGTTAATGTAAATATATAAATAAAGAGATTACTTAAATATTTGTTTAAACATTTGGTAATTATTTAGAAAAGGCATACCGCCTCCAATTTTGCTAAAACTCACGTATCATATATATTTTGACTCGTAGAAACCGGATCCAAAAGTAAAAATAGTTACTCAACTCTATAAAGCAAGAAAAAAATTGTTAAAGATAGAGGTATGATAGGTTAGGAAACCTGTCATTGCAAGGTAAAGTTTCTTCGTTGTACTTACTGTATTAGTGTAGCGCAGTATACAACTAAACTTTTATAATTATTGTACATAAGATAGGACTTATTTTGAATTGTACACAAAATAACTCCTATCTTGTGTACAATAATTATAAAAGAATATATCTTTAAATCTTCGCCTTATATGTACTAAAATGACAGATTCTAAAAAGGTTAGCAAAGGTCCCTAGGGACAAGGGAGAGTGTATCATTAATCAGAAGCAGAAGAATGTAAATATATGCTATCTCATTATGTAGGACTGATCTTGTTCCTCTTGTTACGCAATAAAATAACATATGCTATGATTCTTCCGCTTTTGATTCATGATACATTCTCCTTTGCATAGGAGCCTTTGCTAATCTTTTCAGAATCTGTCATTTTAATATAAGGTAGACTCATCACTTTAGTAAGGCAAAGATTTAAAAATATATTCTTTTGCAATTATTGTACACAAGATAGGTCTTATTTTGAATTGTACACAAAATAACTCCTATTTTATGTACAATAATTATAAAAGAATATATCTTTAAATCTTCGTTTAAATCTTACTAAATCAATGAGTCTACCATACATTAAAATGACAAATTCTGAAAAGATTAGCAAAGGCCCCTATGCAAGGTGACATGTGACAAAATTATTTATATAAATATTCTTAATTTAAGTATTTTCATTTAGTTGTTATACTGCACTACGCTAATACAATAAGTGTAACGAACAGACTTTACCTTGCAATGACAAGTTTCTTAATCTATCATATTCTATCTTAAACAATATTTTTCTCGCTTTATAGAGCCGAGCAATGATTTTTAATTCAGATTCGGCTTCTACACGTGAAAATACATAAAATATGTGAGTTTTAGCAAAATCGGAGGCGGCGTGCCTCTTCTAAATTATCAATTATGCTATTAATTAAAAACTAAGATTTACAATTCTGTATGTATATTCTGATTGTATATTTTACTTACATATAATTATTTTGCACAATTGTAAGTTGCTGAAGACATTTTTCTTTTTCGCTCCATACCAGCTGTATTCCATGGTTAATTCATTGCTGAAGATTTGTCTAATTAATCTTACACATGATGTTTTTAAATCCTCGCATACAACTCGAACCAATTGTTTAATCTGAAATGTAAGTACAGAGTTAATATTAGTTCAATATTTCGTCTAATGACATTTATTAATTTATATATATTATGACTCTATGGATCCTCTCTGAGACTATCTTTAATTATGTCAAAAGTGAGAAATTGCACGACAAAAATTATTACAGCATACGTTAAAATAAAAAGATATGTCTATTAAACAACAGTTTCTCTTCCAATCGAGGCAAAAAAATATGTAAAATGTTCTGAATATTTTCCTGTTATTATGATAATGAATAGTCCCTGACAGCACAAGAAAGCACTTCTGGGAATGTCCCAAGAACATTCTGAGGATATTGCTATATCCTCAGAATGTATGCAGGATGTTCCTTGGATATCTGTGCTGTTAGAAATAGTGCGTTTTAAAGATTTAAGAGTTTTTTTTAAACAAGAAATATGGTCTAACACACAAAAGAGTCTTATTAGAGACTCAGGATTCAAAGATATTAAATATTTTGGGAGATTTTACAACAGAGAAGAGAAGTAACCATGATTTAGGAATTTCAACGAAGAAAGATATTTTGTTACTTTCATCAACAGGTTAAGAGCTAACCATTATAATTTTAATGAGTCTCTTCACAGAAAGGGATATATATAGATAGCACTAAGTGCGACTGTAGATATGAAAGAGAGAATATTGACTATATGATATAGTGGTGCAGTAAATATAATAAAGAAAGAGTTAAGTACGACGAAGAATTAAGGAAAAAAAGAATAAGGGATAAACGCAGTATTATTATATGGATTAAAGAGGAAAATTGAGACGCAGTCTGAATAACTTATAACTATCAAGAAAATAGGAAAAATAGTGTAACAACCTGAAGTTAATTATTCTTGTGCCACATAACCTTGAAAGACAGGTTGAAAAAAATATAAAATTTTATACAACGAATTGGCCTATCTAACAAAATATCTATTGAGGTACAAATTTATTAATGCATAATAGTTAATGTTATTTTATAAATAAAATAATTATATAATTATTACCTTATATTAAGATCTTCGTATACGACGTGACTACGTACGTTCAGATGGACACGGAAAGCGGAGAGTGGAGTAGAGAAGCATTAAAAGCCATCCAATCAGAATCGGGCCTCCGCCCGATTCTGATTGGGTGGCTCCAGACAGCGCAAGATCTCCTAAGAACATCCCAGGGACGTCCTGAGGATGAAGAAACATCCCGAGGTCATCTTCAGGACATACTCTGAACGTTTCTTGGATACCTGTGTTGTTAGAGACTTTCTATAATATAAAGCAATTAGTCAAAAGCCGTAAGCAAATTGATCACATTTGATTGTTTTTTAAATAATCGACTGGGGTTGGTCAATTTGCTTACGACTTATGACTAATTGCTTATTGTAGAAGGAATATGTCCGATTAATGATTAAAATATTGTTGATAATATTAGAATATTTCCAGAATATTCGATAAATAAACTGAATATTATTGATGAATTACGTATATTCTAAAAATATGCGAAAAATAATATACTACGAAAAATATTATAGGGATATTCTCAGTATATTAGATATGTCTATAGTATATTTAGTATGAAAACAGTATATACGAATAATATCATGTGCTGTGTGGATTATCAATATTAATCTTTTAAAAAATGTTATAAGTATGAATATTTAATAAAGTTTAAAGAAATGTTTTGTTTCCAAAGAAATAAAATAAAAGATTATTAATAAAGATACTTGTAATAAATGATATTTGAAGAAATGATATTTGATGATTAATAAAGATATTTGTAATGAATGATACTTGAAGAAATGATTTGTAATAAAGGAAAGGATAATAAAGTAAATTGTATTTTTTAAATATTGTTTATTATTATTCGATTTCCTATGTCATATTATTCTGCACAAATTAAACGACATAATTGCTCACGACGATCTATTTCATTCTCTACTTCTCTAGGTGCATCATTCACTTCCACGTTGCGGTTTACAACTTCAATATCAGGATATTCATCATTTATTTGTTCTTCTAAATATTGTAAATCATTAATATCTGCAATATTATGTAGCACGCAACAGGCGTGTATGACCTGTACCATTCGCACTATGTTTCTTAACTTAAAGTGATATAACTGTCGAAAACGCTGTTTTAGACATCCAAATGCGTTTTCAATAATCACTCGTGAAGAACTTAATTTGCGATTGAAAGTTCTTTGTGCATGTGTCATATGTCCATTATCCCTGTATGGTACAATTAGTTGTTTCAAACAGGGTGTTTCAAACAGGTGATATGCACTATCACCCAATAAAAAATAATTATCTGTAAAAAGATTTGTAAGAAATAATGGTATCAATTTTTGTTATTAATTACCTTTGCGATATTATATTTCTTACCTTCACAAAGTTCGGCAAATCGTTGCGAATTGGTGAATTTCAAAATACCCGTGCGTCATGCACTGAGCCCGGATATCCTATGAAAATATCCATGAATTTCATTTTATGATTTACAATTCCCTGAACATGTAATGAAAAATAATGTTTTCGGTTAACATATGAATCAGAATTTTGTAATGGTCGATCAATTCGGATATGAGAACCATCAATAGCACCTACAACAATGTCAAATATAAATAATGCATCACTATGTAATAAAAAAATAGTTAAAAAATATATGAATATAAATATGTTACCTATTACACCAGGGAATCCTTTTTCTCTTTCGTAAAAAGCTGCAGTTTCCATTTTTTCCATTTTTTCAACTGCAGTTGGATATTTTATAATATTAGACATAATAGAGATTATAAAATCTGTAACTCTAGTAATAATATTATACAAGGTATTAAGTGTTATCCCAGTGTTATCTGTCGGCAACATCTCTGTATGATGCATGCCCTATAAACCATAAATAAGTCAATATATGTTTTTCGGCTGTAATTTTAGAGCCTACAAGATCTATAAGAAAATACACTTTAAGTTATACATATAACATAGAATATATTATTTTGTTAAAAAGTAAATTACGCAGACAGCACTAATGTCCAAAACTGGGACATAAGACATCTTTCAGATCTTTTTAAGATATCTAGTCGTAAGATGTCTAAAAGATGTCTTATTCCCGTTTCAGACATTCTGTCTGAGTATTTTCTTTCCAACCTATATCACATATAAGTTATCTAAACTTTTCTGCAAACCAAACTTAAAGACAATCAAAATTTTTATTATAATACTTACTTTCCATGGAAGTAAATATTTCCGAAACTCTGAATTGGTCTATTAAACTGTATGTTATTTGTCGTGATATGCGGAAGTGCATTATAAAATCCATATCATTGTAATTATGTACAATATTTTCGTACAATCGTTAATTATGTACATAATTAACAATTTTAATATGTGCAATTCGTTGAATTATACCTAAAATTGGGTGTAATATTAATATATTTTGATCTACAAATTTAATATAAGTTATAGTTAATTTTTAGTTTTTTCTTGAAATTTATAATATAAATTAATAATATAATAAAATTTATTGTATATTTAATATTACCGTATATTTCATATTACCGTCATCATTTTCATCTACGATAGGTTGTAACGGTGGTATTATCATAAAATCTTCATCTGAAGAATCAAATAATAATGCGTAATGCGCCATATTGCTTACTGCACTTTAATGTTCTTTTATCATTGGTGCCACTTCTGCACTGATGTAAACCAGTGTTATATTTGATTGCCCCAGTCTGTCCTAGTTCAGTTCAGTACAGATCTAGTGCAGTTTACGTGCTTTGAAAAAGAACAAACCTTCTACCAGACTGTCGTACTGTAAGGCCTCTTGCACAATGCCAGGCAACAAGCAATAAGAATAAAAATAGACCAATCACAATCGACTATTACAAGAATAATCTATTATGATTGGTCTATTTTTATTTTTATTGCCTGTTGCCTGGCATTGTGCAAAGGGCTTAAGAGTTGCGAGATAAATCAATTGTACATGCGATTATAATTTGGCGATCTGTCGAGAACAGCGTTGGAATCAATGCGTCGAGGGAAGGAGGTCTGGCGGGAGATATATAATTTCCGAAACCAGAAAAAGGGAGGACTTTTGTCGTAAAGAACGTGGATAGAAAGATCGTCGTGCGAACATATAAAGGATATCGTTGTCGCTATTCTTGTCGAACTTTAGTTTAAGTGCGTTGTACGATATTAGTACCATTGTGTTATCAATATATCTTTATTATTATTGTACATATGTATTTTGCTCATTTCTTTATTGACACACCTAACCGCGAGAAGAGTCGGAGTAAAAACAGGACTTACAGTACTTTTCGTCGAGAAAGAATTACTTTTGTCTTGATCAAGTCAGAAGATCCGTCTGCGTGTAAAGCCAGCGGCACACGGTGCTTGTTTTCGTGCTGGATTGCTTGCTGGATGAAAATATTGCGTTGTGATTGGTACATTTCCGAAGATGGATGGAAATGCACCAATCAGAACGCAGTATTTTCATCCAGCAAGCAATTCAGCACGAAGACAAGCACCGTGTGCCGCTGGCTTAAGATCACTTCGTAATTATTAGTACTGTAAGAATTAGCAGAGGGCAGCACCGCCTTGGAGCACGGTACGAAGGCGTAATCCGGGAGCGTAAGGCGGGAAGGAGAAAAACAAAGGATAAAAAGAAGAGATCTCCGGTCTAAAGAGAGAGAGTTTTGTCATTAGGAAAAGAGAGAGCTTTGTCGTTAGGAAAAGAGAAAGCTTTGTCGATAGGCCGAGAGTGAGCTGAGAGTCGGAATAGAGACAAGACGTCGCGAATCGAACATAGTAGAGGTAGATAGAAAGATAGTCGAGAGAGATCTTCTTCTTCTTCACAATTGGCCCGGAGCTAGATGTTCCATTAGCCAGTCTTATTGGTGAGATTTCTTATATTATATCTTTTTCCCTATGCTGTCTAGAAAATTTTCCAGAATAAAAAATGCTCTGGGGCCCTATTCTTGAATTCATGCGATAATTATCGCATGCGGAAAATATCGCACGGTCAGTATCGTATGCGACTTCAGAATGGTATTCTCAGCTATCATGCGATATGAGGTGTGCGATAAATTTCATATGCGATAAAAGCTGTGTTCCGAAAGTCACTGCGTACTGAACATCTATAGTTTATGTCGCGTATTTTCTTGAATATTGGTAGCGAATTTCGGAACTCATCCTAAATCTAAACAACGTAGCTCAACTCTTTACAAAAATTTCTGTGATATATTTTATTTGAAGTGCAAATTTGGTTATAGTTAAAAAAATATTAATAGTCAACATTGATTTAAAATGACATTGGCGTCAAATGAAGTAAAGAAACTATGTACATATGTTAATGAAGAACAGAAAAGTTTGCTGGTTGATAAGTATTATTTTCAATATATAAGTCTAATGAAATTTGCTTTAAACTATCAGTCAACTCAGCTTATTTATATTAAATTGAGCTTATTATATTAAACTGAGCTTATTTATATTAAAAATTTGCAACTTGTATTTAAAGACATTTAATGGGTCAACAAATAATGAGTAATAGCTGTTTGACAGACTGATAGTAACTATTATTTATTAATCTTTCAGTACTCTTTTTAGTGCTCTATAATATATATTTGAAGTGCAGAATTTATGCATAAACATCCAGAACTACATAGTGGAAAGTTTTCTGCAATGTTTACTTATAAACATGCTCAAAAATTATGGGAAAAAATAACAGCAGAATTACATGAGATACCTGGTGCACAAAAAGAGTGGAAACAATGGTGAAAGGTATGTATTATATTGACAAATACCTAGATTTCTTTGTACAGAAAAAAGATTATATACTTTAAATAATCTGATTGTCTACTTTGTGTCCATATCATAGACTTGGCAAGACATACGAAGTTCTATTAAAGCCAAAAATATTTTGATCAAGAATCATGCAAAAGCAACTGGTGGAGGACCTATGTCAAGTCAGGTTTTAACCGAAATGGATCAAAATGTCCTGGCAATTATGGGTACAACGGTCGTGGGAGAATATAAGACAGTACAAGAATCCAATGTGCAAATTGTAAGCATCTTTGTTGTATTGTATTATAATATCAGAAATATATTAAGAAATTATAATATTAAATATTAACAGAAAGTATGCGCATACATTGATATTTTTTGCAGGAGTGGATAGATGATTCAATTTTATGTGAAATCGATGATGATGAAAATAGGGACAATTTTCCCATAAAATACAAAAGTCAAGAGATAACGCAGCAATCTGTGTCACAACAGTCATTATCTTCTCAAGATTATTACAGTATATTGGAAGAAAATTCACCAGAAGAAAACTTAAACAATGATAATGACAATAACAATAGGAAATCTTTAAAAAAATGGAAACAACTGCACTAGAAACACCATTAGTGTAGTCAACAACATATCAGATATTTCTGTAACACCAACTTCAAAATCGAGTGGCATACAAAGAGGTGTTAAAAGAATTTTTGCTGCACAAAGATATGATAAATCAATTGAACAAACTGAAAAGTTAGCGAAAATTTCGCAAGAAGATAGCGAGATACGAAAATCGTATTACGCACAAAAATTAAAACTTTATTAGAAGAAAATAGCTCTGAAAGAAAAAGATATCTATCAAAGAATATATATGCACATTGCTGGAGCAATTAGTAAAAAAAAGCAATTAAAGAGTTACAGATATAAGAGGCTGTGAAAATGACATTAGTGTATTCACAAAGAAATAAATGTTCCTATAAGCTGTTGATGTGTACAAATTGTTACATAAGTTAAAAAACTAAGATAAGAGATTTATTTTATGTTCATTTTGTGTATTTGCTATTATAAAAGAAAAACTTAAAGATAAGACATTTATTTTATGTTCATTTTATATGTTTGTTATTATAAAGAACATTGCCAAAACAAATAAAGCAAATGTTTACAAAAATATTATTTTTTGCCAAAACTTGTTACAATAATAAAATACAAATATGTGCATATATAATACATGTATAAAAAGTACAAAATATTGTCAGGAGAAATACTGTCTTATTAGATTATTGCGAATTTTTCGTTCAGCTATCAGTTCGTTATTTCTATTTAACATATTTAATATATCTATCCCGGGTTCATTTACACCATCTATAACATTCATACCAAAATCCAATACTTCATGATCTGCTTCGGGTGAAGGCACGTTGTCGTGAATGCACATATTATGTAACACGGTACAAGCATTGATAATTTTCGAGCATACATCTGGTAATGTAAAATTCTATGTTTCAACAAGCAACGAAATCTCATCTTCAAGACACCATTGCAACGTTCAATAAGTGATCTAGTGCTCTTTTGCCGATCATTGTATCTTCTTGTTCCAATATTAGGATTATTGTCCATTATTGGAGTCATCATCCAAGGTCTAAGAGCATAACCAGAATCACCTGTAAAGTAATATAATGTTATATATTGTAACTAAAAACAATATTGAATAATCACTTTGACGATTATATATTACCTAATAAAAAAAAGCTGTGTCCACGATTGTAAATATCTTGCATAATAGGAAAAACATTACTATTATTCCAGATATACGAATCGTGAGTACTTCCAGAATATCTGGCATTAACATTCATTATCCTAAGATCAGAATCACATATCTGCAAAGAAAGCTATATTTGTATTATTTGTATAATAATATATCTAATTGAATTGTGTTAATGTACAATCTTACCAATTGTACATTAATAGAATGATATCCTTTTCTATTTATATATACAGGGTGTTTGATAGCTGATCATGCAGACGAAAGTTGGAGATAGATTGGGTGTAGCCGAGAAGAAAAGTCATGTACCATAATGTCAAATTGGCAATAGTTATCGAGTTATTAATTAAAACATATGAGCCAACGAGCGCGTAGAGAGCGGAGGGCGACCGCAGTAAGCACGTAGACATTTGATACAGGCGGAGTCAGCGAGTGGCGATAGGCGAGCGCGCGGCGAGGGTAAACGACAAGAGGCGAACGCGCGCGACGAGGAGCGAGAGAGCGCGAACGACGAGGAGCGAGCGAGTGCAAGCGACAAGAGGCAAGCGAGCGCGACGAAGAGCGAGCGAGCGCGAACGACGAGGAGCGAGCGAGCTATAAGGAAAAAGCTATAAAGGAAAAGCTCGCTCGCTCGCGATCGCTCCTCGTCGCGCGCGATCGCCTTTTGTCGCTTACGTTGCCCCTCGCCGCGCGCGCTTGCCTATCGCCACTCGCTGACTCCGCTGTATCAAATGTCTACGTGCTTACTGCCGCCGCCCTCCGCTCTCTACGCGCTCGTTGGCTCATATGTTTTAATTAATAACTCGATAACTATTGGCAATTTGACATTATGGTACATGACTTTTCTTCTCGGCTACACCCAATCTATCTCCAACTTTCGTCTGCATGATCAGCTATCAAACACCCTGTATATATATATATATATGTTCAGGATAATTCTCTCATCTTCTTTAGGAGGTGAAACAATTGCAACATCCGTGTCTATACAATCAATCGCTCCAGGGAAACGATGATTAATCCAAAATCTATATATATGTACACTGTCCGTCATTAATTCGTTTCGTTCCCCTAGCAAATTTCTATAGAATGTGTTACACATCCTATATACATTCACTAAGGGAATGGAATAAATTAATGACGGGTACTGTGCATATAACATAATCTATATATACATATAATATAAATAATATACATAAGTAAATACGTATGATTATATTATAAATGTATATAAATATACACAATGGGTGCTTTCCATTTAGCGACACAAATCAACACAAATATCATTCTATCTTTTTCTCATAAAATGTAGAACAAAGATAAAATGATGTTTGAGTCAACTTGTGTCGCTAAATGGAAAGTACCCAATGTCATAAGTCCGCATTCTGAGCTCTCTTTTTTATCGCTAAAAATGCCTCTAAAAGTGGCTTATAGCCAATCACAAGCGTTATATGCCACTTTTAGAGGCGCTTTTATCAATAAAAGGGAGCTCAGAATACAGGTCATAGAGTCTATCAGACAGACCATAATTATATACACATTATCCTATTTAATTTTTCTGAATATATACTAACTTGTTACGTAGTTGTTGCAGCTTCTGAAGGGTGTTAGGAAAACACACCTTTTTTTTTTGTAAACGCAGAGGAAACCCTTCATGAGTACCCTCTGCCCCCTGGGAGGGGCAGAGGATTATGAGAGACTCTTATTCACTAAAACCTCTGCGGGATGTCTACCAGTCGGACCGAGATGGGGGGAGTCAGGGGAACTGCGCCAGCATTCCCTCCCCGGTACCCCGGCCAGGGCTCGTTGTCGAGCCCCACGCCCACGTGCTGCGCCCCCTTCTCCCTAAGGACAAGGTTCAGGGCGTAGCGCCCCGGTCGGCTAGACCGACCGGGTTGGCCTTCTGGTTACGATTACGGGAGAGAGGGAACACTCACACTCCCTCCCCGCCCTCTCCCGTTCGGAGTTCCCACTCCGGAGAGGGCGGAAGAGTGAAGCCCTTCCCCAGAGGGCCTCGCTCCCCCCTTTCCTACCTCTACCGACACGCGAGGGAGTGTGGGCGGGGTTCACACCCCCCTCCCAACGTCCCTCCCCCGCGCGTCCGAAGCCGGCCCCGAGGCGGCCGAAGGGGCGGTCTCCGGATAACCGGTCGCCGCCTCACCTCGGTCGGCGCCACCTCGGGGTCGCTGCCATCTCCCGGGGAGCGCCGCCTTCCTGCGGTCGGGGTTGGGCCGGCGCTTCTACTCGGCGGCCTCTTTCTGGGACATGACGTCTTTGCAGAAGGAGGCCGCCGCCCCCCATACTTCCTCGCTCCCGCACATGGCCCGAACCATGCGCGGGAGCGAGATATCCTCCGTATTGCATCTCATTACCCGGGCCAGGACTCGGCGCTCCTGGCTCCACGCCTCGCATTCCACGAGGGTGTGCCGTGTCGAGTCCTCCGGCTCCGGGCAGTGATGACACTCGGTGGTATTCTTCTTCCCTATTCGGTGCAGGTACCTCCCAAAGCATCCGTGCCCGGTCAGCACCTGCACCATGTGGAAGGAGAGTCCGCGCCCCCTCCTGCCCACCATTTCCGGTAGGCAGGGGCGGACAGCTTCGGCCGTTTGGCGACCGAATCCTCGCGGATCAGCCAGTTCGGCCGACCACTTGTCGAGGATCCAGTCACTGGCCTGGGTCTTCAGGGCCCTCAGGTCCCTGGCCGATGGTCCTTCCCCCCTTTCGCGGAGCTCCTTTATTCGCCAATACAGGAGATACTTCTCCTTGGCGAGGAGCTCCACTGGGGGGAGCCAGCCAGGGTGGCGGCCGCCATATGTGAGACGGTAGCGTACTCCCGGATCGCCCTCACTAGCACCGGCCGCGTGGCCTGCCGAAGCAGGTCCCGGTTGCGGCGGATTGCCAGGAGTCGGGGCGCCCATATAGGCGCCCCGTATAGGGCGACCGAGAGTACGACGCCCACGTATAGGCGGCGAGCCCGCCATCCAGGGCCCCCCTGGATGGTCTGCATAAGGCCGGCCAATGCCGTGCCTACCTTGCGGACCCGGGGGGCTAGGCGCCTGAAGTGGGCCCCGAAATTCCACCGGTTGTCCAGCGTCAAGCCCAGATATTTCATCGTGGACTCGACGCGGATGCGGACACCGTCCACCAGGACCCGGGCCCGTCGCGGCCTCCCCTGACCCTGTCCATGGAAAAGCATGGCTTGGGTCTTCTGGGGGGCCACTTTGAGCCCGAGGTCACTGATGGTTCCCACCACCGAGTGTAGAGCTGCCTCCACTCTGAGGCGAGCCTCCCCCCAATCCTCCCCCTCGGCCAGCACCAACGTGTTGTCTGCGTAACAGACCACGTGGCAGCCGGGGAGGAGGGGAGTTCGCAGCACCCGGTCGAACGCGATGTTCCATAGCAGAGGGCCCAGCATGGATCCCTGCGGAACACCGCGTTCCATTTGCCGCCGGCCTTCAACCCCGCCTCTTCCCGTGTAGGCGAGGTCTCTGTCCCTGAAATAAGCCGCCAGGATACGCTGGAGATAGGCGGGAACACCGTGCTCCAACGCCCGTCCTATCTCCGGCCAGGGCAGGGTGTTGAACGCGTTAGTGATATCCAACGATACCGCGAGCAACACCCCGCCCCCCTCCTCCACGACGGTACGGGTCAGGTCCCGGACGCACTGGAGCGCATCCAGCGTCAATCGTCCGGGCCTGAACCCGTACTGGTTGTTGTGGAGGTCTGGCCCTTCCAGGGACAGGTACTGGACGAGGCGGTCCGCGATAATGCGTTCCAGTATCTTGCCCGCCTCGTCCAGTAGGCAAATCGGCCTGTAGGTCGGCGGCCCACCGGGCACCTTACTCTCCTTGGGGAGGAGGACCAACTTGGCCCTCCTCTATTCTTGGGGGAAGACTCCCTCCCTGAGGCACCCTTCTAATGCCTCCCGTGTGGTGGCGGGTAGATTTTCGTCGCTGAGGGCGAGAGCCCAGGCGCGGCCTGGAATTCCGTTGGGGCTAAGGGCTTTGCCCTTGGCCCCGAGCTTCTTCCTGGGCCTGGTGAACTCCTCCGGCGAGATCCCCAGGTCCTCGTCCCAGTCCCCGTCCTGAACCTCAGGAACGGGGATTCTGGGGGGGGCCCTCTGCCCTCGGAAAGAGGGTATCGAGGAGCCCCCTGAGGTCCTGGGGATCCATGGACTCCGTCGGCGGGGGCGTCCACGGACGTATCTTCCCGACAGTCCGCTTGTACGGGCGCCCCCACGGGTCCTCGTCCAGGGAGTCCACCAAACGCTCCCAGGCTCTCTCCTTAGCCTCGACAATGGCGGCCTTGAGGGCCTCCCTCGTACGGGTGTAGCCCTCTCTTGTCCCCGCGGTGTCCCCGCCTCTGCGCTGGGCCCGGGTAAATGCCCGTCTGGCTTGGACACAGGAGTCGCGGAGTTCCGCGAGCTCCTGCGTCCACCAGTACGCTGCTCGGCGCCGGCGGGGGTGGGACCGGGGCATCGCGACGTCGCAGGCCGACGTCACGATGCCCACTGCCTCCCAGCCCCTCCAGGGGGGGGGCGGGATGTCCCGTACACCTGGCTCCTGATCAAGGTGCCAGGTTGCCGCGAGGACGGCCGCCTGAAACCTATCCGCGTCGAGTTGACCGAGGGCCCACCTCTTGGGGAGGGGAAAGTCCCCTCCCCAAGGGCGATGGTCCAGCCTCCGGTGGGGGGTGGGGAGTCGGAGAGTCCAAGCCACATATCGATGGTCTGACAATGACTCTCTCTCCTTCTCTATCACCCACCCCCGGAATCCCCGCGCGGCCGAGGGGGAAGCCCACGTCAGGTTTATGACCGACTCGCCCCCCTCCACCCGGCCGCACGTAGGTGCTGGTGGACCGTGTTCATCAACATCCCGCCCAATCCCGCCGCCCAATCGGCCACGGCCTCGCCCCGAGAGTCCCTTTGCCAGGGACCACAGGAAAACACACCCAATCGTTGAATATTTCTGGTAAATTAAGAATGTTAGACACATTTCGAACACATCTGCTAACTGAAGGTTGACTAATAGCCATGTGAATATTTTTTCCTATGCAATTCTGATAGCTGCCTGATCCATAAAAGTGTAATGCAACTAAAACCTAATAATTTTTTAAACCTAATAATAATTTTATTAAATATTTATATCAAATAAATAATTTATATTCTGCATGTGTTGTACGCACTTGAACAGTCGCGTCTAAAGCTGAAAATCGTGATGGTTCTACAAAATTGTCTTCCACAATATTAATAAGTCTGTTTGCTGTTTCTTTTTTCAATCGAAAAAGATTTATGAACTGTCGTTCTGATAATTCAAATGGATCATCCCTTATATGAAAATGCGGTCTTTCATTATAACCGAAAATATTTTCCAATTGTTCAGCGATATGAAGTTGTACAGCATTTTGATATGCCATATTCATTGCAAAATAATTAATTTAATTCACCTCACTAACATTGTACAACCTCACTTTTGTCGAAAACAGCGCTTTTATTACTAGATTTATCGTATGCGACTTGCATATCGCATGGGTTATACCACTCGATATAAATCGTTCGATATTTTCTCGCATGCGAGGCATCTCATTCATTCAAGAATATCATTTCTGCTATCGTATGCGATATCGCATGCGATATCTAGGATCCTCGTTTCAGGAATAGACCTCCTGGTGTTGTTTGAGAAGGCAATGGCCGCGTTCAGCAGACTCAACAGTTGGACAACATTATTAGATTTACCACTGAATCTCGCTCCTGATTGCTAAATATTTCTGGGTCTATGAAGAATCTAAAAGAATGCTCCAATCACAGACAATAATCACTAAGCGCTATCTGATCATTTTGTTTTACTGAACGCGGCCAATGGCCAATAATAAAGAATAACATTTTCAAAGAAATTATTAATTTGGAGATGTGGTTCTCTTAAATGCGTTATTTCCTAATCGTTATAATTATTTCCGTCATCATTGAAAAAACATCCCATAATAAAAATATATCCATTTTGTATTTTCTGCAAAGATATATATTATTTTCTTACAGTAACAAATAATTACAGATTACATATTTACACGCATTCTTAAATTATTACATAGAAAACATATATCAAATGCATTTTGTACATACAATTATAGAAACTATGACAATCAGAAGAAAGTATTTATTTTCATATTACTAATTTTAATTAAGAAAATTAAAAGTTAATTAACTTTAAAAATTTAATTGTTATTGTTAATTATTGCTACATATGTACATAGAATTTTTTTTTATTTTCAGGATTATTTTCTGTAAATTAATATTGCTTATGGATATAAAAATTAACAATTAACATAAAATAGTGAGGTTAAGTCTTATTTATTTTTTGTTTTCCAGAAAACAAATCTTATATCACCAAAATACATTTATTTATCAATATATATTTTATAAAGAGAAATATTGATTAATTAGCGGAATAATAAAGTACCTTCTACATTGTTTTATGAATATTTTTCATATTGATTCTACGAAGCACCTCGATTCCTTTCGATCACTGCTAATCTGAATCCCTAAACACAATGCCACGTGTTTGGGATGCAGGCGCGAGCGCTATCCTAAGCATGCAATGTTGTCGTCGCGCGATCTCGGGACCGGTCGCAATAACAACCGAAAAATTCAAATACACAGAGCTCTCTAACAATGTATCAACAGCACGGTCACCGAACGTTCTCGAAGCGTGCTCTTATTGTTTTCTCGATGGCAGCATGCGATATGCTCGTGTCATAGCGGTCGTCGGAAGCAGTGGCAAATCAAGCGATGACAGCCGATGCGAAAAAACGCCCGATACGGACCAATCATCTAATACCAGCGCATTCAAACTCGGTTAACAACAGCTAACCGAGATGATAAACGATATCTCGGTGACGCATCAGGGCAGAGAACAAGTTAATCCAATCGACGAGCAGACGTACATTCGCAACGAACACATTGAATACACTTGGCACTCAAACGGATCCTTGTCCTCTCTTCTCCATTCCTCAACCTCGGCTTTCGCATTAGACCTTCTTCATCGTCTTCTTCTAAACTTTCGACCTGGCATCCGTTTGACTTCTCTTCTTTCAAAATCTCCTCGACTTTGCAAGTCTTTCATTCCTTCTCATTCTCCTTGCTTTATTGCGTGGTTCGGGCCAAGCGTACACTTTCGCTCACGGTAGATCAAATTGTGCGGTGCCGACCTTCGCGATTGGTAATTCTGCGCGGGAACTCGACTTTCCCTTTGGTTTTTTTGTGTATTATTGCGTTAATCCATTTGGATAACCGTGTAACGTTAGTTTTGTTAAATTCCATTAAACTCCTGTCAAACCTACCACAGCGCAGTCATTTTGCTATTGACCATATCCACCGCGCTCTCTCTGAGCGGATCCGGTACATTTGTGCGATCGCCGAACTATTTGGCGACAACACCGCACACGCAACGAAACACCAGGCAACAGGCAATAAGAATAAAAATAGACCAATCACAATAGATTATTCTTGTAATAATCGCAATACATAAAATAGCAGTTGACATTTTAACATTATAAAATAAATTAACATCAGTCTTTGATTTAATGCATGAGTACACGTAAAACAATAATTGCACATCAGTCTGCAAAATATAATATTTGACAAACATAAATATTTAACTTTATAATCATATTTTCACTTTTATATACTTAAATTATTAATACTTATATTATTGATATACGCGTTTCATTAATGTTAATAGTAGTAATAGTAATAGTTAATAATGTTACAAGTTATAAAATATACATAATACATAACTTGTATGATACAAGTTATGTATACATATACATAACTTGTAACAGTTATATGACAAACTATATGATTGTGCTGACATTACACATCTATTTTATTACTGATACATAAATACTCTGGATTGCTGGGGAATAAGGGGTTACATAACATATTTATGAAATGACATATTTATTATATTGTATACTTATAAAAATTCTACACTTTAAATGAATAACTTTTTGTATTATATGATATAAAGTAACATTTTAATTATTATTAATTAATGTACCTGTTTCTTGTTTCTTTGATGATACATTTAACGAAAATAAATATTGCATATCAGATTTCATCACATTTTTTATAACTAAACAATTTTTGTCTTTGGTCAACCTTTTTTTTGTTCACGCAGGGGAAATCCATCATGGATACCCCCACCCCTTGGGGGGGATGGGGGTTATGTCGGACTCCTACCGACTAAAACCCCTGCGGGATGTCTACATGTCGGGCCGTTGTGAGGAGAGTTAGGGGAAATGCTCCCGCATTCCCTCCCCAACACCCCGGCCCCAGGGCTCTCAACGAAGAGCCCCACGCCCCGTGTACCGCACCTCCTTCCCTTTCGGGGAATTAGTGGGAGGGCGCGGTCCCCGGCGGGTTGCCCTGCCGGTTGGCCTTCTGGTGTCACCTAGGAGGAAGAGGACATCCACCCTTCCTCCTTATCCTCCCTCTCCCTGTAAATCCCAGGGAGAGGAGAGAATCGGGGAGGTGGGCCCAGCCTCAACTGGGTGATCCACCTCCCCTTTTCCTTACCTATCCGATCAGTCGGAGGAGGAGGATGGGCCCGACCCATCACCCCCCCCCCCGACTGACGGAGTCGGGCCCGAGGCGGCCGAGGGAGGCGCCGACCCGTATCTACTCCTGTGGACGCCACCTTGTCGTGGTGGAGTGGCTTACGGGTCCCAATGAAGTGTAAAGCTATGCCGGCGGAAGCTTCGGCTCCTGGCAGGTCTTACCTTGCCGGATTGGTCTACACCGAGGGATCCAACTAAGAGCGTCCGCCCCCCGGGACGGGCAGCTGCCTCCCGGGGGGTATTACGGGGCCGGAGTCCAACGGCCACCACAGCGCGGGCAGGTCGGGCTCGTTAGCCTGTGTGGCAGCCGACCTAGGGGAAGGAAAAACCCCGAGATTGCCGGTCTCGTAATCGCGGCATTTATGGATTGAATGAGGAATATAGGAAGGAAGGCTATTCTGGGATTCGGACTCAGACAACGGCGCGGTGTGGTTATTGTCTCGGACTCCCCCGTGTCGTCATCCTGCAGCGGGCTGGAGGAGGAGTTGAAGGCGGGCTTCCTCTTCCTCCAATAGGACTACCGCCTATGCGGAGAGGGTGGTGGAGGTCGGCGCCAGCATGGATCGCTGGCTGCCCGACATGGAAATCGTGAGGGTACTCCAAGAGGAGAAAATATATACGATATTGGGGCAGAGGAACTTGCTGTTGACGAGGTGGTTACCTGCGGTGGAGACTTTGGCGTGTGTGTACGATATTACTCCGCTGCAGGTGATCAATGCGATTGGAGACTTCACAGATTCGGAGTTGGCCTACCCAGGTACTCGGGCGGACCATTCCGATCACATTGATAGTTCATCTGAGGAGGGTTCCTATTTCTCTCGAGGCAAACGGGCGAGGGGGAGATTTGCCAGGGTTAAGAGAAATAGGAGGAGGAGGTGGGAGAGAATGGAAGAAGAAAAGAGGAGGGATAGGAAGTTTCGGCGAAGGAAAAAGGAATTTTTGAGAAAGGAAGGGAAAGAAGTCTTATCCTCAGACGAGTCATGGTCAGATGTGGATGAGGCTGAGGATGAGGCGTCGGAGGATGAGGAAGAAGAGATGGGTGGTAGCAGCTGTTCGGGGGTACACCGATGTCAGTGGAGAAAAGGCAGCGATCGGTTGTGACGGAGAAACTGGAGGGTTCTGGCATTAGTGCGGGTGTAGATGTGCAGCAGGTGATGGATCACTGTCCGGAGGCAATTGGCGCTCGCTCAAATGGATTGAACGAGGCGGGTTCGACTGTGGGACGGATAATGACCACTGCGGAATATGCGGCTGATAGTGATTGGGTGGATGCGGCTGATGGCGGAGTGGAGTGGGTTACGGTTGACGGCGGGTCTCACCCAGATGAAGGTAGTAGTGTTAAGGTGGGCCCGTTCAAATTCGAAATTGCGGCTTAGGAGTCTCGCATGAGAGACAGACTGGAGGAATTGGAAACTATTGGTTCACAGCTATGGGAGACCCTAAAGATCTTGGGATCTTATGTGGATTCCATGGTGCAGAACTCCAGAGGAAGAGAGATAAGATAAGATAAGGAGCTGATAAGAAGGAAAGGGCGAATATGGCTGAAGTGGGTATGCAAGCTTCCACAGATGTGGCCAGCGTGGCTTCTATGACGGTTGTGGATGAGCCAGCCGTGTCCGAGATGGGAACACAGGTCTCCCCGGATATGATCAGTGTGGCTTCCATGATGGGCGTGGATGACTGCGCGACCAGGAACATCGGGGGAGATGCCTGCATGGAAGGAAAGGAGAAGGATGTAGTACGAATGGAGGAGGAGTTTCGCTTGGATGAGGAGAAGGATGATGTGGTCGGTGCGAAGGAGCCCCTTGACCTGAGTTGTGGGATCCGGTCGGAGTTGAGCCCCTTGGATCAAGGAATGGTGGTTGGAGAAGAAGAAGAAGATGAGGATGTGGAAGATGAAGAGGAGGGGAAAGAATCAGGAATGAGTCTCGTTAAGAAAAGGAAGATGAAGAGGATTGAGGAAAATGGAAACGAGAGAAAGGGTGTTTTAAGGGAAACACGGAAAGTGGAGGAGCGGAAGGAAGCTCGAGCGTGCTATGGATCGGGGTGCCATTTGTGTGTTGGCCATGCAGGGTCACACCTTTCGGTGTCATTACCTGGGCAGGGGCCAATCGAGATTGGAGCCCTTGAATCGGGGAGCTCGGGTTCTGGTCTGGATACAGGAGTAAGGGATAGGAGTCATAGGGAAAGGAGAAAGAGGTTTCGGAAGAGAAGGAGGAAGAAGGAAGGACGTGATGACGGCGGAAGGATTGTCTGCCCTGACTGCCGTGGGTCTGGTCGAGCTGTAGTACAGAGTAGGGATTGTGTCCTTGATAGTCGTGTTAAGCGAGCATCGGCGGCGGTGGGTGATCGTCCTCGGGCGAGTAACGTGTTTGCCCCGGCTAGTGGTAGCTGTCAATGGCCCGAGACTCCCGTGGGTACTTCGCGAGGGTATAAGGTGTGGGATGGTGTTGATAGGGATGGAGGAGCAGACACGATGAAGAAGGATACTCTGTCTCTAGGAAGGAATGGGAATGGGATCAGGAATAGAAATAGGGACTTTGGAATCGCGACCTTCGCCTCGATTCTGGGCAGAGGGCCGAGGGGATCGAGTGATGTTGAGGAGCAGGGACCAGTTGGGAACAAGTATGGGTTTAGGATGAGGAATAGATTAGATAGGGAAGGTTACGGTAGTGGTAGTTGTAGAAGATATTGGTGTAAGAGTAGGAGTAATAGATACGAGGGCAGTTTGATAAGTTAATGACTGTTTGAATTTTCCGCGCAGTAACTTTAAATGCAGCACTGCTTCCGTCAACTGCCATCTATTAATAGACTACTGTACAAGTTTGGGCAAGCTGCGCCATTTAGTTAATGTTTGACAGCCATTGAAAGCAGACAACCTCGTGAATTTTAACGAAAATGGGAAAATGTGAATTTCGTGTGCTGATTAAGCATTATTTTTTGCGTAAAAAAACCATCACCGAAACCAAGGCAAAGCTTGATAAATACTATGGGGACTCTGCACCATCAATTTCAATGGTTAAGAAGTGGTTTACTGAGTTCCGTTGTGGTCGTACCAGCACAAGTGACGCCGAACGTTCAGGTCGCCCAAAAAAGGTCGTCACGCCAGAAATCGTCGATAAAATCCATGGAATGATATTGGATGATCGGAGAATGAAAGTGCGTGAAGTGGCTGAGGCTGTAGGCATCTCAACTGAGCGGGTACATCACATTTTACATGAATATTTGGACATGAAAAAGCTATCCGCGCGATGGGTGCCGCGATTGCTTACACTCGACCATAAGCGCAACCGTGTGACCATTTCAAAGGAGTGTTTGGCGATGTTCAGCCGCAATCCGAACAAGTTTTTGCGCCGTTTCGTTACCGTAGACGAAACATGGATCCATCACACCACACC
This sequence comes from Harpegnathos saltator, assembly GCF_003227715.2. Classification (NCBI taxonomy): domain Eukaryota; kingdom Metazoa; phylum Arthropoda; class Insecta; order Hymenoptera; family Formicidae; genus Harpegnathos; species Harpegnathos saltator. The sequence continues at coordinate 121,404 of NW_020229960.1, read as the reverse complement.
AGAGACCAAGGATCGATCAAGATAGTGGGTTTCTTCGGGTGAACGTGCACCAAAGAAGGCCAAGGTGGGTCTGTCGGCCAACAAGGTCATGGCCACAGTTTTTTGGGATGCATGCGGTATCATTCACATCGATTACCTTGAAAAGGGTAAAACGACCACCGGCGAATATTATTCAGAGCTTTTGGACAGATTCGATATTGATTTGAAGCAAAAACGACCGCATTTGACGAAGAAAAAAGTGGTGTTCCATCAGGATAATGCACGGGTGCACACGTGTGTAGTCACCATGGCAAAAATCCATAAATTGGGCTACAAACTGCTACCCCATGCAGCATATTCACCAGATTTAGCCCCCTGCGACTATTTCCTGTTTCCAAACCTGAAGAAATGGCTGAGCGGTAAGAGATTTGGGTCGAATGAAGAGGTCATCACTGAAACAAACGCCTATTTTGAGGGCCTTGAGAAAACCTATTATTTGGAAGGAATAAAAAAATTGGAAAAACGGTGGACTAAATGTATCGAGTTAAAAGGAGACTACGTTGAGAAATAAAACGCTCATTTGCCGAAAAAAATATCTTTTATTAAAAAAGTCACTGACTTATTAAACTACCCTCGTATGAGGAAGAGGAGGGCAGTACGCACGGACGGGTTGCGGAAAGGAAGGTGAAAGTCATAGTGGAGGTCGAGGATTAAATAAGGATGGGATAAGATATTGGATAGGATTGGGACATGACAATCTCCCTTCGGATAGAAGATGGGAGACCCGTTGTCGAAGTGGCCGCGGTTCTGGGCATCGACAAGAATGGTCGAGGGGATTCGGGATTCGGGACTGTGAGATGCCATCGATATTGGGAGATTGGGCATATCAGGAGAAAATGCGAGTCACCTGCAGACCGTAGCAGAACTTGCTACAGGTGCGGTGACGTTGGGCATTTCGCAAGAGTGTGCCACGCGAGAACAGTCGGATGCGACCTTTGTAGGTCTGCTAGCCTCGCGTGGCGTCACAGGTTGGGTGGGCGTTGGTGCGAAGGGTGCACTTCGTCCACGGAAAGAGGGGGGATTGGATGTCGACCGTAGAGTGGAATCCGATACCGGCTTCGCTGGCGTTTGGGGGTTAGTCCTGCGTATGATGTCGGTCCATTTGGACCTTGGGGCTTGTTGGTCCGGGCCCGTCTGACCGCGGTCTTGTACCGCCTGGCCAGGCTGGGCCTGTTTGACCGGTTAAGGCATGGGGGAAGGGGTGCGCAGACCCCAGTATTGAAGGCCAAGGCATGAATGCCACGGGGGTGACGGAGGGATTCGGACGTTAAAGAGTAAGACTTCGGTCGTGCTATTCCCGGATCCCTCTGTCATGAGCCACGTGGTTAGGCTGGGGGATGTTTTAGTGGGTGCGAGTCCCACACTACCCTGCAGTTCTGCGTGGCTGTAGGATGTGCGTAAGCATTTCCTCCTTTGTAACAAAAAAAAGGCGCCGACCCGTATAGGTCAGCGGCCTCTCCTCGGTTGATGCCACCTCGGGCCCGCTGTGGACTCCCTCCCCGGGAGCGCCGGCCTCGTCGTCTTCTACGACGACGTACACCGGGCCGACGTTCCCACTCGGCGGCCTCCTTCCGGGACATCACGTCCTTGCTGAAGGAGGCCGCCGCTTCCCAGGCTTCCTCGCTCCCGCACATAGCTTTCACTAGCTGCGGGAGCGAGAGCTCCCCCTCTCGGCAATTCACCGCCCCGGCCAGGATACGGCGCTGCCCCTCCCATGCTGCGCAGGCGGCCGGGGTATGCTGCGCCGTGTCCATAGGCTCGGGGCAGTGGTGGCACCGAGCGGTGGGCTCCTTCCTTATTTGGTGCAGATACCTCCCGAAGCAACTATGCCCGGTCAGTATCTGCACCAGATGAAAGGACATTCCACGTCCCCGCTTGCCTGACACTTCGGCCAGGCAGGGGCGAACAGCCTCGGCCGTTGTGAGCCCGGACCCTCGGGGGTCGGCTAAAACGCCTTCCCACCGCTCCAGGGTCCGAGCTCTAGCCTGGGTCTTCAGGACCTTCAGGCCCATGGTCGTCAGCTCCCCCGCCGCGCGGAGCTCCTTCACCCTCCAGTAGAGGATGCGCCGCTCCTCGGCTAGGAACTCCACAGGCGGGGAGCCGGCCAGGGTGGTCGCCGCCATGTACGACACGGTGCGGAACACTCGAATCGCCCTGATCATCAGCGGCCTTAGGGCCTGCCGCAACAGGCATCTGGCTGCGGAATTAGCCTGCAGCTGAGGCGCCCATATGGGCGCCCCGTACAGGGCGATCCAGAGAACCGCACCGACTTACAGGCGGCGAGCCCGCCATCCTGGGCAACCTTAGGCGCGCATCAGGCTGGCTACAGCCAGCCCAGCCTTGCGCACCTTAGAGGCCAACTGCCTGAAATAAGGCCCGAATCCCCATCGGCTGTCTAACGTCAGGCCGAGATACTTGATCGTGGGCCCGACGCGGACTTGGACACCATTGACTAGGACCCGGGTCTTCGGCGGCGCCCCCGACTGCCGTCGTGGAAAAACATGGCTTCAGTCTTGGAGGGCGACACCTTGAGGAACCCAGGTCTCCGATGGTTCTCACCACCGATGCCACTGCCACCTCCGCTCGGAGGCGGGCTTCCCCCCAGTTCTCCCCTTCGGCCACCACTAACGTGTCGTCTGCGTAACAGATGATGTGGCAGCCGTCGAGGAGCGGAGTGCGAAGCACCCGGTCGAACGCGATGTCTCATAGCAGAGGGCCGAGAACCGACCCCTGCGGGACACCGCACTCCATCGTGCACCAGCCCTGGACCCCGCCCTCTTTGGTGAAGGCGAGGTCCCTGCCCCCGAAGTAGGCCGACAGGATCCGCCGGAGATAGACGGGCACCCCGTGATGGGCGAGGATCCGTCCGATCTCCGGCCAGGGCAGGGTGTTGAAGACGTTTTTATGTCTAGCGACACCGCCAGCAACACTCCGCCCCTCCTCTCCACGACCGCCCGGGTCAGGTCCCGGACCCACTGGATGGCATCCAGCGTGGACAGTCTAGGCCTGAACCCGTATTGGCGGTCGTGGAGGTTCGGCCCCTCCGAGGGCAGGTGCTGGACGAGGCGGTCGGCAATGATGCGTTCAAGCACCTTGCCCGCCTCGTCCAGCAGGCATATCGGCCTGTAGGCCGACGCACTCCCGTGCGCTTTGCCCTCCTTAAGGAGGAGGACCAATTTGGCCCTCCTCCACTCTGGGGGGAATACCCCCTCCCTGAGGCACCCGGTCATGACCCTGCACATGGCCGTGGACAGGTCTTCTTCGGCCAAAACGAGAGCCCAGGTGCGGCCAGGAGTTGCATCGGGGCCAGGGGCTTTCCCCCTGCCACCGTGCTTCTTCCTGGCCCTGGTGAGCTCCTTTGGAGAGACCTCCAGGCCCTCATCCCAGTCTCCCTCCCCGAGTTCAGAGGTAGGGATCACGGGAGGGCTTCCTTCCGCCCTCGGAAAGAGGGCGTCCAGGAGCCCATCGAGGGCCTGGGAGTTCATGGTCTCCGTCGGTGGGGGCGCTCATGGACGAAACTTCCTCATCGTCCTCTTGTACGGGCGCCCGCACGGATCCTCATCGAGGGAGCTCACCAGTTGCTCCTAGGCTACTCGCTTGGACTCCTTTATGGCCTTCCGGAGGACTTTTCTCGCCGCGAGATAGTCCCCCTTTGCTCTTGTGGCATCCCCGTCGCGTCGCCGGGCCCGGACGTAAGCCCGCCTGGCACGGCAGGAGGCATCGCGAAGTCTCGCGATGTCCTCCGACCACCAGTAAGCGGCCCGACGCCGACGGGGGTGGGATCTGGGTATCGCAGCGTCGCACGCCGACGCCACGATACCCGTTATTTCCCCAGCCCCTTCAAGGGGGCTGGGGTCCCACTCACTTGGCTCCATATCCATGTGCCAGGAGGCCACAAGGACAGCGGTCCGAAACCTGTCCACGTCTAATCGATTGAGGGCCCATCTTTTGGAGAGGGGAAAGTTCCCCTCCCCGGGGCAGCGGGCTGGCACCTGTCTTAGTTTGGGGAGGTGGAGGGCCCAGACCACGTATCTGTGATCAGATAGCGTCTCGCCATCCACCTCCACCTTCCACTCGGACACCATCCGAGCAGTCGAGAGGGAGGCCCATGTTAAGTCAATGACCGAGGACCCCCTTCCCGGCCTCACACAGGTACCGGTGGACCCTCTGTTTAACAGCAGAAGGTCCAATCCCGCCGCCCAGCCGCTGACGACCTCGCCCCTAGGATCCCGCTGCCGGGGACCGCAGCCCCACTCCTCGGAATGAGCGTTGAAGTCCCCGGCAACCACGACGGGTCGGGGATGGCACTTGCGCATCAACTCCCCGACCCTGTCTAGGATCCCTTTGATGTGGGCGGGGTCGCCAAGTCCGGCTTTGTTTCTGCGGTGGGGGAAATACATCCCACCACAGTAATGGACCCCCAGTCGACCGCCACGTACGCGGACCCCTTTTCCCTTAGAACACAGGGAGGAGTCCCCGCGGCAGGGTCAGCCACCATGGCCACCGAGCCGTCCGGGCTACCGAATCAGCATTCACTGCTGATCGGCACCCAGTGCAGCTCGATGGCCACCCCTAGCCCGGCGCCCATTTCTCGGATCCTGTGTACCCACAGGTCCTGGGCCTGGGCGCCGCGGCCGAGGTTAGCCTGCAGCACCCGGAGTGGCGTGAAGGCGATGCCTTTCACGCCTCCTCCGGGCTGCCTGCATTCGCCCCCTCTTGGGAGATCTCTGGCGGCGGTGCCGCCTCAATCTCCTCAGAGGGAGCTTCAGCCTTGGTGGCTACAACCTCAGACATCTCCGCCGAGAGCGATTGCTTATGGGGACTCTACCTGAACATTTTCCTCCTCTCGGGGGTACGAGGGGGAATCGTCAACCACTACCAGGGGGGGCAGGGGTGGCACGCCCACTGTCCTTTCTGCTCCTAGGGCAGGTGGGGGAGAGTCCGAGGACTGCACCCTCCTTACCTTAGTCGTTGGATCCTCCTCCGATGATCCGCTGACTCCATCCGTCCTTTGCGTCTTCCGCTCCGTCCCTCGTCGTTTTCTTTGCGACAACGGCGACTCTGTCTCCATCGGGACCGGTGTGGTCCCGATGTCCGGTCCGGTCCTGGTCCCCACGATACTAGGGAGGAGTCCCTCTCCTCCGGGTCCCTCCCTTGGAGGTCCTCCTGTTCCCTCGTTGTGGAGAGGGCTGGATTCGCCTCCTCCATTAGTAGGATCCGGTCCTCCGGGTCCTTAGAAGGGGTTCGGGCCTCCCCCTCTTCGGTCCCTTCGACCACGGATGGTAGCGTCTCCGCCTTCTCCTTCCCCTGCTCACCTCCCTTGCCCTTCCTCGCCTTACCTCCCTTCTTCTTCCTAGAGGAAGGCTTGCAGGCAGGCCCTCCGATCTTATTATCCGATGGCCTGCCCGCCCCGGCGCAGACCGGGTAGCGAGCCGCCCCTTTGCACTCTTTGGCGCGGTGGCCGGGGTTACCGCAGCGGTAGCATAATCCGCTGCGGTCGACGGCGCTGACGCACCGCTCACGCACATGTCCCGGTTCCAAGTACCGGAAACATAGCTTTGAGAGGGCGGCCAGCGCCGTCACCGCAGCGCGAGCCCACCCAATCAGGACTCGCTCCGCGGCGGCAACCTTCGCGACTGCCGCTAGCGGACACCGCACCACAACCGACCCAGTCCCCCACCGGGAGACGCCCACCTCACCGGAGGAGACCTCCTCCGGTTTGCATCCCCCGGCGCGGGCCACAACGACCGCCACCTCATCGGCCCCGGTCGTCGCGTCCAGACCAGAGATTCGCAATGCGGCGACCTTCACCGGCCTTTGGACGCGAAAACCAGGGCCTTTTTCCGCCGCCAGCTCGCGGAGCTTTTCCGCTAGCCGGTCGGCGGCTGCCCCCGCACTGAGGCCAGGTACCTCCACAAGCATGGCCCCGTTCAGGCCTGACTGACCTTCAAGGAACCTTGAATTCCTAGGTCAGTCGGCTTGATTCGGCACCTGGCCTCGACCGTAAACTCTCGGTATCGGTCCGGGGGACAGGTGATGGTGACGGCCGCTGACCGCGGCGGCTTCGGCTTGCCCGGCCTCGCCCCCCTCACTCCCTTCTTGACTCCTACCTGGTTGGAGGGAGGGGAAGGAGTGGGAGTCTTTTTCTCTTCCTCCTTCCCCTTCCTCCTCTCCTTCCTTCCAACCACTTGGGACCAAGTCTCCTGTTTCTTCTCTTTGGCCCCAAGCGCCCACTCCAGTCCAGCCCGGAATGATCCCAACCTCACGAGGTCCCTGGCCGGGATACCTACTGTTCCTCCTCCCTGGGCTTGCTCCCGCTCCATCCTCTTTCGGAGCTTCGCCCTAGCTTTTCTCCTTTTCTTCCCATCCTTAGCTCTCTCCTTCTTCCCTTCCCCTTTCTTCCTTCTGGGGGCCGCCAATGTACCCGTAGTCTGGGACTGGATCTGCCTCCTGAAACAATCCGTACCCTCCTCCCTTCCCTTGCCGGTTTGAGTCGGTGCAGAGGTCCCAGCCTCCCGGGCGGCTCGGATCTCGTCCCATCTGGCGACGAGATGAGCCATCTGGCGAACCAGACCCTGCTCCTCCTCGCCGCCGGATGCACGAGCCGTGGCCGCCAGAGAGGCGTCAAGGGCCCTCTGCACCTCCCCCAGCTCAGACTTCCCTGTAGGAGGGGGAGCCTCTTCCGGAAGTTTGTTGTCCAGGACAGGAATACAGACCATCGGGGGCACCCCCTCTCCCCCTACTTCCCTTAACCTGGAGGAAGAAGAGGAGGCGTGATCTCTCACCCTCCTCTTCCTCCTCTTCCTTCTCTCCTTCCTTCTTTCCGGCTTCGTCTCCTCTTTTGACGAGGTGGACGCTCCGCTAGTCACCTCCGCGTATGTCCTCCTCTTCCTGGAAGGCGGGAGGAAGGGGGCCGGGGTGGGAACAGCCAAGGCCTTATTGGCCTGGAGCTCCTCCTGGAGCCTCCTGTTTTCCACCCTCTGCTCCCTCATCTCCTCACGGAGTTCTTCCGCCTCCCTCCTTACCTCCGGCATCTCTCCTCTTCTCTCTTCCAGCTCTGCCGTCCTCGCAAGCAAGGTCGCCAGAGCTGCCTGAGAGGTGGCCACCGCCCGGTGTATTAAGCTCACGAACGTCCCTTTCAGGGTGTTCGATCGCTTCGCCACCAGCTTGATTGCTCCTAGGGCTTGGCCCACCTCTGCCGCCAGCTCCGGCGACCTCGCCTCCCTTAGGAGGTTCAAGGAGGAGGCGTCTCGGAATACTTCCTCGGCAGGGCGCTTATCTTCCAAGTTATGGAAGAGCCCCCTGTCGAGGAGCCCCCAGCCTCCTCCTCCAACCTCCTACTCTGCTCCTCTTTCTTCTCCAGTCTCTCCTTCTCCCGCTTCTCCTTCAGGCCCACTCCCTTTCCGGTCGTGGTAGGCCTCCCCTACTTTTTCTTCTCCGGGATCAGGGCCGAGACCTTCGCCACTTCCGCTGCCGAAGATCCGCTACTAGTGGGCGCCCTAGCCCTCTTCGTCCCGACGATCATGATGCCGGCCTTCTTCCTTTCGCCATCGCTGACTTTGGTGGTCTTTGCTGCCTGCTTCAGCGCTGCTCCACGGACCTCTATCCTTGACCCTTGAGAGAGGAGGATGTCAGAACGGATGACCGGACCATCAGTCCTCCGCTCCGACATCCCCTCCCTCTTCCCGGTCCCCGCCACCTTCCTTCCCGGGTTGGCCCTAAGTGCCCCTATGTTCTTGTTGGGGGCAGACTCCCTCTGCTCTTTCTTGGAGCAAAGGGGGCCGGGCTTGTTGGCCCCTGGTACCGGGGAAACCCCGGAACCCAGGGACTTTGGAATCCCGTGTTGGGTGGCCGCCCGTAATTGCCTGTCCGACGGGCTCACCGTACCTTTAACCCTGCGGTCAGGGCGGTACTCCTGGCTGCTGTCGCCAGCAGCCGTTGAGGGGGATGGACTACTCTCGATAGATGACCCCTCGGAGGCTAGTCCTTCGAGGTCCATCAGCACTCTCTCCCCGGGGGATGGGGAGATAGCATCCGCCGGCTGATCTCTGCCCATCCTTACACCTCCACTCTCTTTCTCTTGCAAAAAATCACCTGCCAAAGCAGGTGGTGAGTCCTTAGGCGAGTTGCTGCACCCACTTGTACGGGACTCTGAGCCCGAAGACTCGGAGTTGGTTTTTAAAGAAAATTTGGAAATCATCATTCTGGTCCCACGAGTTCGGCGGGAAGTGGGCGTCGACCCCGGGTAGAGTCCCCGCATTACCCAGGGTAAGGCTAGCATGTCCCTGAGGTTCACCAGGTACCTCAGATGAGGAACCACTAGCGACAGGTCACGCACCTGCCATTCATCTCATAAGCGTGGCATGCCTCAACCGTAGGATTACGTGGTGTTTTATAGAGGACCCGCCTCGCGGTCCGGCCAATTAAGGCAAGACCCCCGGCCCCAGAAACATGACCTAGGGTTACGGTGTGATAGGCTAGGGTCTGCCGGGGTTCACCTGGATCCCCCGTACCAGGATGCCGAAGCACCCTGGCCCCTCGCAATTGTGTAAGGTTGTACGTCCTCACAAGTACGGGTTTGCAATCAGGGTTTTTCTTCTCCTAGATCGGTTGCCTTTACCAGGCTAACGAGCCCGATTTGCCCGCGCTGTAAAGACTTTTGGGCCGCACCGAAGTGTGACCCTCCAGTCCCTAGTAAAACCTGGAGGCAGCTGCCCATCCAGGAGTATTATGGAAGCTCTTAGTCCAGTCCCTCCACTCGGACCTCCCCGGCATGGTAGAACCTTCCAGGGGTCGAAACCCCACCCGGTACAGCTCCTCGCTTCATCGGGACCTTTAAGCTCCCCTACCACGACAAGATGGCGTCCACGGGGGAATCTTTGGTCAACTTATGTTAAATTCTAATATATTATAAAACGTAATATTAACCTTATGTGATGAACACCTTAATATAACAGAACAATGTAACATAATTAATTTCTATTTGTTTTTTTACTATGCCTTGTTTCCCTCTATATATTTTTCAAATAATGTTAAAAATCTGTTTTGTACGTTTAGATTTTCTTTGTAATAATGCTTACGTTGCTTATAAAATTTTTTATTCCAATTTGCACTACGTACTAATTTATGTTACATAATGCTGGGTTATTTTCGATGTCGCAATTCTCCATTTCTACTACATTTGGACTTGGCTGTCTGATTCGAAAACCATGCGTACTACTAGCTGATATAGATTCAATTTCTGGTAAAACATTTAGGAAGCTGTCGATAATTTCGTAATATTCCCAAGACTCTTTACTTTGACCAGTTCTGTTGTTGTTATCATTCACAGACTTTTTTTTCTGTTTTAAATTCTTCCACTTCGTTGAACATTGTTCGTCTGTAATATATCCTTTTCCGTGAAAATTATTTGCTATTTTCTTCCATATCTTTTTGCAAATAATTTTTATTATGAATCGACGACAAATTACTTCGAACCTCTTCCAATAATAATTTCGTTGTTTGTAAAGTCCAATGAAATTTTTCTGTAAAAAAAATCATTAAAACATTTAATAATATTGTAATATTTCTTATATTTCAAACATAGTAAAAATTTCTTAATAAAACTAAAAATCAATGTTCAATAAGTTATTTATATATCGGAAAATTTTGATTAAAAGATTGACTAATTGAAAAAATAACTGATATAAATACACGTAGAAAAATTAGTGGATTTATTAGCAATAACAATCAAAATATTTTAAAAGAGAATTTATGTAATATAGATTTTTAGTTGTAATTTGACATTTTAAACTTAATGTTTACAATATAATGTTTAAACGGAGTTTAAAGCAAGTTGTGGAACTGGGTTTTAAGGTGCTTGTTTTCGTGCTAAATTTAATGATATACTACAAATTGTTCTGATTTGTAGATTTCTAGAATATCACGGGACCCAGCAAGAAAACAAGCACTGTCTGAGTTCTAGATTGCACCAATGGATTTTAGATTGCATTTAAATTGTTGAATTAAAAATTGTAATATTGATATAAATGATGCTCACAAATTTATTGAAATATATATGGCATAATGAACACAGTAAAAAAAATGATTTACAATTTTGTATTATACTTATCTACATTTTGTTCCATTAAATTCTCTTCACTCATTGTAGTGATTAGTATACAAGTTATTTCTAAAAAAAATGTAATATTAATAATGAATTAGACAAATGCTAATATTAACATAGTAAAATTAAGACAAACTAAAACAGATGTTTAAAACAGAAACATTACCTTGACAGTTGATCCGCATTCAAAAGCTAACTCATCAGTGCTAATACCAACTGTGACAGTTGGATAAATCTTTTTATGAAGATTCAGAATAACTGGAAAAATTAGAAACAATTCTACAAGGTAGAGACCAAGCGGATACTTAGTAGTAGTAGAGAATATCATTTCTACAAAGAACATATCAAGCAATGTTTGATTTGTAGTGAAAGAGTTGAAGAATTCTATCGGATAATGTTAAGTAGCACATATATTGATTTTAAAAATATATTCTTAAGATAAATATTTTAATTTTAATGACCTGGAATTTTTCAAAGAAAAAATAACTTTTATCTGGTTGTTTATAGTCAACATTAACCAATGATAATATTACATCAATATGCATATAATAACACTCCGCTTAAAAATGTTAATTTCACAGACCATATATTGCTTTTATTTTGTTAAATACGAAATTATAACATTGATGCAATATTATTGTTGGTTAATGCTTAATACGGCGGGTACTAATACTTTCTTTTTGTTAAATTTAATATCAGTAAAAGTCAAACAGATAAATTATTAATATATTCGTGAGAAACATGATACGCACTAATCATTAGAATAATAATTACGTACCTACCAACTTTTTTCTTTTCACACTTTGCTTTTAATTCATGAGAATATACGTACAATCTTACGACATTTATATGGATCTTATCCGATATAATCCGATCACTGCTGAGACAGCTTTTACTAGAATCCGATTAAGCTAGGGAATTTTAAAAAATGGGTACATTAAGCACCACTGATCGGTCGGATTGGAGATCCGATTGCGCGTCGTAAACACCCTCTAGTCAGAGAGAAGCCTGAGAGCAGGCATGGCTGCATTTACAGCGTTATCGAAAAGTTGGCTGATTCGAAGCGCCAACTGGGTCCATTTTTCATGGATATGACCTAATAAGCCAATGTCCACGATTTGTTGATACTATTCCATGCTATGTCCATAATTATTTGGTCCTGTTCTGTGCTATGTTCACGAGCGAGCTAGATTAGTTAGATAAAAACGAAGAATCGGTCTTTGTCTCATCACCAGCGAGTAGACAATCGCGACGAAGCGAGCCAGCAGCGATGTTATCGTAAGGCAGACGTCGCCGTCTCCCCTTTAACCCCGCCCTTGTTTTCCTTTCCATATTGTTTTATATTCATAATTCGGAAAGAAAATAATTTCGAGAGTTCGGACGATTTCTAGCAATGACGCGACAGAGATAACGCGCGGCCATATTAATTTGTCATGACTTTTATATTACTTATAATTACATAAACGCCCATATATGCAAATTAAAGATAATTATTGCGCGTATGTTTTAATATTGTACAATATGGTATATAATAACAACAACTTCATTTCTTGCAGTAATTTTTTTAAGATCTTCGTTGAGGCCGTGAATTAATTTCTTTTTCATCAATCAGTTTTCTGCAAAAATTAAGATTTTTTAAATAAAATATAAAATGTTTCTCTTCTCTTCTCTCCGAAGAGTTAATTAAAAAATAAAATACTCTACAGAGTCAACTAAAAAATGTGTAGTCAGAAGAGTCAATTTAAAAGTGTACTCCGAAAAGTCAATTTAATAGCGTATTCCGAAGAATCAATTTGAAAGCGTACTCTGAAAAATCAAATTAATATTGTAATCCGAAAAGTCAATTTATAATAGAATATTTACTTCGATGATTCAGCTAAAGAAAAAAAACATTTATTTATTATTATATTCAGAGAATAATATTTAATTTATTATTTATACTTATCTTACTTATGCTTACCCTACATATGCTTCTTTGAATGAGAAATTTAATTTGTTGACTGATTCAGATTCAGATTTGTTAAAATATCTCTTATGCGCAACTCTTGAACAGGTAGGTAGTAAAATAATTTTTTTTCTTTACGAATTTTATAAACTTTTCACGAACATAAAAATTGAAAGATTCTCAGAGGACAAATAACTTTTTTTGAACATTTAAACCAAAAGAAAATCTTTTCCCATTAATAAAAAATGAATAATTAATATCTCACACAAGAGGAATCTTGATCCTTGAAATCACCGTGCGATTTTGCTTTTAGAAAAGTATAATATTGATGTAATGATAACAAATGCTATCCAAAAACGGTGCAAATCTTAAATGTTTCTGAGAAATGTAGTTCGAAGTTTAGTCTTTTCTGTTAATGTCGTTATAGCAGAAGAATTACCAATTTGCTTCAGTAGCGCAGTGGATCAGGCTTTGTGATATAAGCGTAGAGGTTGTTCAAGTGTGTTATTTTTACTATCACAGGGAGAACTATGTAGAATGTATAATAATACGCAGACAAATTTTTTACATAATCATACTTATTTCTTTTAGCATGAATAAAAATGATCAATGCTAACGTGATAAGTGTATATCGCAATTGTACGTGTACGCAATTGTACACATACACACACATGTACACACGTATATCAATGATGTCAAAACCGAACAATTCGTGAAAATTTTTTATTGATCGTAATTGTACGCAAAGACGAAAGAGAAGTACACGGGTCTCCGCGGGTATCTCGTCATGTTAATTGTCTATGAACTGATAAACAATTGATCTCCGGTATTTACAAGTTACGCTTGTCCGCAGCTTGTTCGGTTTTGATATCATTGGTATCAGTGATGCGAATTTGGTGACAGGCTTGCACGAGAATTCTGCCCTCCCCCCCCCCATATACGCACTCAGCCAGCTCGGTCAATCCGCGTGAGCCACGCGATCGGCAATTGTCGACGCGCCGAGCGAGCGAGAGAGAGAGAATATCATTCCCTCCTTGTCGCTCTCGTTCTCGCTCAGCGAGCAAGCTTAATTCTTTCTTATCCATAATCTGAATCGCGGGCGCGACTTCTCTCTCTCTCTCCTTTCCTCTCTATGACAATACTGAAAAGTTTTGTCTACTCGGCGCACCGAAATTATTACAAATAATATTTTATTATTAATAATATTATTATTTGTAATATTATTATTTGTAATTTTATTGGTAATTGTATAATAATGTTACAAATAATACAAATTTTTACAAATTTTATTTGTAAAAATTTATATCATTTGTAATATTATTTGTAATAGTATTAATAATATTCGGCGCCAAGAAAATGAAATATATTTTATTAATTATTTTGCGGAGTCGGGCAGGTTCACAGGTTTGATTATTGAAGTGTTTAATAATATTTTAAGAATAATTTTAAGTTATACAAGGATGTAGTATGAAATATAAAAGAATATTGTATTATAGATATATAACAGAACATAATCAGAATCTGATAATGCTCTTATATAAATTGAGACTTTCCGTTCGGAAGCCCATCGCAAATTATCCGACTAACGACTAACATCTTACCGTTTGTGCGTTTTGTCGAAATGTGTATGCGTTTTACGGGTCGATCCGTGATATCGATCCACGGATATCGCGCCGCGCGACTCGCGGCTGATTGCGTGGGTGTCGACGCCGAGAGACATGCCGAGAGAGTAACTGATCTGTAACGGCGACTATGAGCGAGAGCGTCGTCCCTTCGTCCCGTCGTGCCGTTGGAATGACAAAGGTAACGGCATCCATCAGCTTAGGGAGAGTAAAGATGGGAGAGTCCTCGATCGGAAGGAATATTCGACGAGGGAAGGTCGAAGTGAAGGACTCCGGAAGAAAGCTTCGGAAATTACGGAGGCCCGCGTAATCGATGGCTGGCTTCTCGATTGTGTCCATTGTCGTCCGCGGGACGATTTGTTTTTCCTGTGTATATCTTTTTTATGCCGTCGCTCGATCATATTTCGACGACGACACGTCGCGTTTTACGGCGCTTTATGGCACTTTACGGCACTCGATAGCGGGCTCGATGTCGTCGTCGTCGTCGTCTAAATTCCCGTCGACCGGATCGTCGCTAATTTCGATAACCAAGTTCATTTCGGCGCGACGCGTCGGTGACAGGGCGTTAAAGCTGCGCGCTCCCTTTCGATTCCCCTGCTTTGGCTGGAACTTTAATTAATATGTCTATGGGGAAAATTTAAGCTGGCGTAAAAGCGATGGAGCGTAACCGAAAGATGACTCGCTTGTTTCAGTGCCTTCTATCTTTGCCTCTCGTATCATTCCTATTCTTGTTTGACTAACCGTCGTCGCTGTCGCTGCGTTCCGCGCGCGCGCGCGCGCGCGTGTGTGTGTGTGTGTGTGCACACTAAGATAAAATTTAAAGAACAAAGTATTTATTCGATGACATATTTACTCATATTACATGTGCGTGTTCTCACGTCGGGGAAAATTCAAGTTCAAGTAGAGAGATGTGCATTTTTTCAGAACCATAGCTCTTCATAGTGAAAAAAGAAAAGCCGTGTTTGTGTTTATTCGAATTAAATGAAAGAATTTTTCAGTGTTAGATGTATGATATTAGTACTCGCCGAGTAAATATTTTTCACTTCCTAGAAATTTGTTCCCCCAATATGTCACTCTTCGCGTTCTGAATTTTCTCACGAGGACGCCGCTGCTGTTTTCCGCAGAGTGCTTTTTCCTCTTCCTTCCCTCTCTCTCTCTCTCTCTCTCGTACGTCGGACGATTCTCGCATCTGCACGATCAAACTGGCCCATTCGTCAAATCGCGGCACGCCGCGATCTCCATGCGGACAAAAGCGCATTAACGCGCTACGTGCACGCGGGTCGCTCCTCTCACTTCGCGTCGCTTCGTCGTCGGTCCGCCGCGCGCGCGCGCACGCGCGTTCCCTGTTGCAACTTTCGTCCCGGCCGAATCGAGTTGGATTAATGTCAAACTTCGTCCCTATTAACTTTACCCTCGAACTCATCCTTGATTTATGAGCGTCGAAGCGCGGAGATGTGCCAAGGGTGGCGCGCGCGGCTCTCACCCCCGCGGGTTTGCGGGGCCGCGGATTGAAGCTGGGATTTACGAGAGAGATTCGTATTCGGAGAAGAAAGGAAGAGAGGGGGGAGAGAGAGGGAGAGAGAGAGAGAGAGAGAGAATAAGCCGTGGCACTCCGCTAACAAGACTTACGGCTTCTCGCAACCGGCGTAGATTCCGTTTGCCTATTCCGATTCCTGTAGAACTCGCGAAGAACCATGTCGTCGTCGTCGTCGTCGTCGTCGTCGTCGTCGTCGTCATCGTCGTCGTCGTCGTCGATGAAGAGACGAAGACAACGTTGACGTGTCAATCGATAAGTTTTCAATAAACGCAGCTGCAGCGGGAAGGGGATGTGACTGGTGGCGCAGGGTGAAAAGGGTAGCTTTTACCGCTCGCGGGGCTCGGCATGCCGCATCCCCCCCTCCTACTCGATATTTCGAGGTCGCGTTCGCGAGACTTTTATCCGGCGTTTTATGTCGTCGCGCTCGTTACGCGCTCGCGTATCGCGTATCGCACAATTATCGGCGACGTTGCATGTACGAGACGTAACGCGAAACGTAACACGCGACGAGAAACCGCGTCAGATCGGCGGACAATTTGCCGGGCCGGGCCGGCCTCGCTCGCTCGCTCGTTCGCGGGGCTCCCCTACTACGAGCGACGGGCGCGTTGACAAATGGCGCGTTAATTATGCATTAATATCGCCAACGGGCGGCTGTCGGCCTGTTCCCGCTGAAAGGCCGTTTCCTGAACGCGCGCCGGCGGTATAGATCGCGCGGCTCTTCGTTGCGCACGCTAGGCGCTAACGAGAATACGACGGAAGTGATCGCGACGATCCATCGAGGGTATCGAGGATCCGCAGAAAGCAACGACGCGATGGACGAGTCATGCAGAGATTCTCTTCGCCGATATCCAGGGGCGTAAAAATTCGTAAACGCGCCGACTCTCAAGCGCGTCTCTGACGTTCTCGAGGGAACGCGCGAAGGAACCACCGCCAGTCGTGCGAAGGATTCGTCGACTCCGTTGACTCGTCCGATCGGACGCGAATCGTTCGAGCTTTCCTCGAGGACCGCGGTGTTCCCGATTGCTCTCCTCCTCCCCCCACCCCACCCCCTGCGAAGAACGGGAAGCGCGCGCTTCCGTCGAGACGCAGTTTCGTGCCGATAAACGTAAACGGTTACACATCGTTACTCGGCTGTAAATCTAACGGCGACATAAGAAAAGGCGATATTAAACGCCGATCCTTTCTCCCTGTTTTTTCTCGTACTCGATGCCGCGTAAGTCGTTTGTTTTTTTATCGCCGGATACGAGCGGGATCTCGCGTTCGACAGATACGCGCTGGGAAAGGCGACCGCGCGGATGAGAGGGGCAACGAGGAAAGTACGATTTTTCTCGCGAAGAGGGAGGGAGGGAGGAGCCAGCCCCTTTCTCTCTCTCTCTCTCTCTCTCTCTCTCTCTCTCTCCGTAAATAATTGATCCGGGTGTTGTCCCATGGGAAAACTTAACGTATCAAGCGGACGGGTGCATCCGACGGTGCAAGGAGGGGATTGCAATGAGGATGGACTTAGACTTTGAATGGTTGGAATGAATTTTATACGTCATCGAGCGGTCTCGGGAGTCGTCAATAAGCAAGAGCCGCCAGTGAGATTGAGCGTGTTAATAAATAACTCGAGGCGCGCCGCGCTCCTCCGAACGCTAAGTCCTTCCGAGAGACCGACGTATTAACCTAATTACTGCCGCTTAGCGGATACGCGTCTTCCAATTGGACAGGACGGCTGCTGCTCGACGACGGAGCCGAGTCTTGGATACGTGTCGAGCGTGTACATCCTCTTTACCTCGTCGACACATTTCGCTACGACGATGGAGTTTGCGATTCGCGAGCTGTCGAGCGAAGCGCGACGTCGGCATATCACACGGTGTGGCACGAGAGAGCGAGTATGTGTGTGTGTATATATGTGTATGTATGTGTGTGTATATGTGTATGTATGTGGGGGGGGGTATACATGAGAAATTTAAGAAAGTCGCAGAGACGTCGCTTCGAAGATATCGTGGCGCACATGGTGCGCCCACGCGACCGCTCACGTCTCTCTTCAAGATGCGCGATCCTTTAACCCTTTAACGCCTACTGGTAACTATAATTACCAGAAACGCATTTAAGAATCCATAACTTAGTTAAAGAACAATAACAGAATCAAGAAGTACGTAATGAAACCTCTTTGCTTTCATTACAATATCCTGTAAGTTAATAAATATTTTTCATACAGTATTAAATAATTTCTAAAAACAATTACATCCGTGAAATTTTCTATCTGCGCGAAAAAAAATTCGTAAAATATATTTGTTTCGTCGCTCTAAATGAGAAAACTCTCATAATAATGTCATAGTTGTTCAGTGCACTACTCAATAAAAATATAATAATACTATGTTTGTATGTGTGAAGAATATTTGTTAACTTACAGGATATTGTAATAAAAGCAAGGAGGTTTTATTTCGTACTTCTAAGGCCAAGACTTATTAACGGCTTAAGACATATTCGAATCGATCTTGCCTTAATTGATCGGATCAGTGATCGGTTTTGCCTTAACTTCCAAGCCTCATAACTCGGAAAATACTCAATGAAATGTAACTTTGGTAGAGTGTTTTGGAAAGCCCTCGAGATAAGCTACAAGAATATGTAATAAAAAGTTGTAGTTTCTATTTAAAAAAACATTAATGACCTTGGCCTGATTTTGACAAGGTCACTCAAGGTCAAATCCACATTTCCGTCATGTGTCGTCCTTCAAGCCATGCAACTTTCGTTGGAAAAATTTTTTAATAAAATTATCGATAATGGGCCATATCACTTTAGTTAGAAAAGTCTGGAAACGGTCAAATATCTCGAAAACGAAACATTTTTAAGAAAAATGTTTCCAACTAAAGTTGTAGGGTTTTAAAAGTTCTATTGAATGATCATATCCGGTTGACCTTGAGTGGAGGAGTCAAGGCGAGCTCAATGCCAACATGATATTTTTAAATGGAACATCCCATTTTTTATCACACAGTGTTAAAGATGACGTTAAAGTGAGACGTATCCAAAACACTACTTAATGACCTACTTTTGTTGAGAATTGTCTGAGTTATGAGCTTTAGAATTTACGGTACCGCCAGCATTAGTATTATTCAGGATGTACCGCGTGGAGGTTGCATGGTCGGACTTTACACCCCTCTGTGTGTGTGTGTGTGTGTGTGTGTGGGTGTGTGTGTCAGCAGAGATAAGGACTATGCAGTAGTGGTGTGTCAATTTTTAACTGATACTTTCCCAAACCGATGGATAACAAGATGTGGAGAAATAGAGTGGCCCTTTGGATCACCAGATCTTTCTCCATTGGACTACTTCTTATGGGGATATGTTAAAAACAATGTATACGGGACGAAACCTGCTAACTTGGCAGACCTTAGGGAACGCATACTGCATCAAGTAAATCTTATTTCACCAGAAATGAGACGAAACGTTTTAAATGAATTTCACCTACGATAAGGTAATTGTCAAGCAGCAGACGGAAGACAATTTGAACACTTAATTCAATAACAACCCGTCTACATACACGCGCGCGCGCACACACATACACACATACACACACAGATAGCAGAGAGGATTTGGAGTCATTAAGGGGGGAACCTGGTTTATAGGGCCAAGATTTTCGAATTTTTTTTTTTTGCTTAATCGATAGTTAAACTATTCAAGAATATATTCCTAAAGTTTCAGAACCCAATTTAAAGTATTTTAAAAGTTATAGAATACATAGTGAGTCAGCGTTGCGCAAGTATACAAGCGCTCGGCCGGAGAGGACCGCGCGCTCACCCGATACAGATACATGCTATATGCCGGCACGATATTTGATTACACATTCCTATAGATTGTCATGTAGGTGTATGAGTGTCTATAGGTGCGTATGTGTATAGTTTATAGTTTCAACGATCAGTCTTGCTCTGATTCTCGACGAGTAAAGAGTTTCTATTTAGCAAAAGTCGTTTGACAGTTTTAAATATGTATCCAAAAGGCTCAAGAAGTACTTCGCAGCGCATTTCGAAACCGCCGAAAAGAAGATTTCGTGGCAACCAGCATTCCAAGAATGAAAGTGATAATTTAGACGAGAGCATCAGTGCGAAAATATTAAGTACAGCAAGTACTGATAATATTATTGTGAATCCATTACATTATTATAGAATCATAGAAAAAAAAACTTATAAGTCCATTTTGACTTTAAATCCGTATGGCGAAGATTGCCCCGTAAAAAAAGTGCGTCGGACACGTTCAGAAGCGGATGAGGACGCGGCTTCGAAATATAAAAAAAAAAGGAGAGACTTGGCGGCAAGGGGAGATTGACCGATCTCGTCATAAAAAAAATTAACCACTTACTACGGTTTAGCCATAAGACGAAATGTAGATTCTGTGGGTGATATGAAAAAAAGCATAATGGCAACACTCTACCACTATTGCTCGACCGATGAAAAGCCGAAACATGGAAATTGCCCCGCAGGCGCCGACAGTTGGTGCGAGTGGCGCAAAGCTGAAGCCGCCGGTCAACTCGTAAACTATAAACATCCTGCTCCAGTTATAAAGCCTGATATTGAGAAACACTTTACTTCGATCTATGAAGATCTTTCCAATGAAGAACTTTTGACTAGATGTTTAGGCGGGCACACACAAAATTCCAACGAATCCTTCAATTCGACTATGTGGCGTACCGCTCCCAAACACCTCAATTCGGGCTCTTAAATTGTTCAAATCGCTGCATATTTGGTTACTGGCATCTTTAATGAAGGCTACACTGCCATTTTATTAACAATGCAATTATTAAAAATCAATATCGGCCAGCAATGCAAAATGTTCGCTGATAATTACGATGCGCAGCGGGTTACGAGAGGGGAGCGGCGCCGAAGCAGCACGACCAAGGAAGCTCGCACAGCTCGTAGACTGGAGCAAATGCAATGAAACGAGTTTTATGAAGAAGCTGAAGGCTTGCAGTATAGCCCTGGTATAGCTGATTAGCATAAGATTGCGGTAAGTCTCCAATAAATGATATTTTTTTGTACCACAAACTTTAAACGCGTTTTTCTCGAAATATAATTTTCGTACTTTCTTAAAATCTGCGGGAAAGATAGAGAAAAAACTAATTGATCAATCGACTTGATTCAAAGTGCATTAGCTAGAGAATGAACAACCATTCTATATGAACCTCAAACATTGGTAAAAACATTAATTTAAATAATTGTTATTGCATAAAAACGGAGGAAATTTTTTCTCAAAAATGTCATTTTTTTGTTCAAGTGCTAAAAAGTTTTGTATTTTACGGTTTTTTAACCATGTTGTTGGTTCACATAGAATAAAAATATATGAAAATTAATAATCTTTTTGGTTTTTTTTGTTTCAGATCAAAATTGCAGGCTACATTTTTCCCGCAGATTGGCAACTCGGTTGGCGAGGCGCTCTGGTTAGAGATACACCATGACGCCATTTTGCAATTATTTTACAATATAAAATTTTTTTTTACATCTTCAAATAGGTAGTTAAATATTATAAAATTTTTAGGAACCTCAACTGCATCATTATCAATAAAAAAAATTCATAAAAATCTCCTTTTTTTAGCCTCTTAAACCAGGTTCCCCCTTAAATACTGCGGTAGTGACGAACCGCGGAGGGACGAACCTTATTTTTGCTGACATACATACGCGCACACACACACACACACACAAGAGGTGTAAATCCGATCGTGCAACCTTCACGTGGTACACCTTGGGTAATGCTAATGCCGACGGTACTGTAACTTTGAAGCTTCATAACTCGGGATGTACTTAACAAAAAAATACTTTATTGTAGTGTTTTGGAAAGCTCTTGAAATACGTTATAAGAATATGCCAAAAAAAGTAGGGCATTCCATTTGAAAAGTTCAAGGTGACTTTGCCTTGACCTTGTTGACGCTAGCCAAGATCAAACTGATAAGATCAGTAAATAGATCATTTTAAACCTTACAACATTTGCCTGGAACATTTTTTCCAAAAACTGATTGTTTTCGAGATATTTTATCGTTCGAAGACTTTTTGAGTACCCTGTATATGTATAAACAAATTTACTCTGCGTGCTGTCCCAACAACTAAAGTATCAGTAGCAGGACAGTTGTATAAAGTAATGAATACCATATTTCATCATGGATCGTGCATTGCAAGCGGTCATTACGCAAGTATATGTAGAGAAGGTAAATCTGATTGGATTGAAACTGATGATATGCAAATAAAAACACTGGCCCAGAGGCGCTACAAATGTTTGTATTATTTTCATGGCAAAAATTTAACACGTTTAGTAATAGTATCCAATATTTAAGAAAAATACCTTTTTAAAAGTTATTATTATTCATGAAAAACCTAACGACAAAGAATGTACGTAACATAAGTTTTTACATGTAAAATTTATTATAAAACTTACCTTTTTAAACAAAAGGTAAAAAAAGGCGCCAAGTACAAGCGCAACATGAATTGTGTTATTTTTAGAAATTTCATATTCATATTTTTTTTAAAGGTGTATATGTGTACATAACAGGTTTTTACAAGTAAAACTTAAAGATAATACATAAGATTTTACAAGTAAAACTAATATAAAACTTACCTTTTTAAACAAAAAGGTAAAAAAAAGGCACCAAGTACAAGCGCAACACATATTGTATTATTTTTAGAAGTATCAAACTCAAATTATTTTTTTTAATGTATATATGTGTACATAAGTTTTTACAAGTAAAACTTATAACTATAATAAAATTCTGCAACACTATTCTACTGTACAAAAGAAGTGATATATTAGAACAGTAGCGCCAACTGAGAAACCTAACATATATATATTATTATTGTATACTTAACTTAATATTTTTAGAAATCTCAAATCCAAATTATTTTCTTTTTTAAGATATATGTTATAATATATATATTTTTTTTGGTAACGCAGAGGAAATCCTTCATGGATACCCCCGACCCTTGGGAGGGTCGGGGGTTATGTCGGACTCTTATCGACTAAAACCCCTGCGGGATGTCTACCTGACGGACCGGTAATGTGGGGAGCCAGGCGAACTACTCCTGTATTCTCTCCCCGACACCCCGGCCCCAGGGCTCCCTTTCTGGAACCCCTCGCCACCTATGTACCGCGCCCTGTTCCGCAAAGGGAATCCAGGGCGCGGTCCCCGGTCGGTTTACCGACCAGTTGGCCTTCTGGTGTCACCTATGTAGGAGAGAGGGGACATCCACCCTCCCTCCTTACCCCCTCCCTGTTTATCAGGAAGGGCGGATTTTGGAGGGGTAAGCCCGTCCCCAAACGGGTTGCCACTCCCCCTTATCCTTCCCTGTCCGACGCGCAGGGGGGACCGAGATCCATCTACGTGGACTCCCCGGATCCCCTCTGCGGCCGGAGACGGGCCCGAGGCGGCCGAGGAGGAGGACCTGTCCCCCTGCTATTCAAGGGTCCTTCCTTCCCCTCAACCGACGTCACCTCGGGCCCGCTACCCAGACCTCCCCCCGGGGAGCGACGACCGCCACGCCTCCTCCGGCGGGTTCCCGGTCGTAGCTCCCTCTCGGCGGCCTCCTTCTTGGACATAACGTTCCTGCAGATGGAGGCCACCGCTTCCCATACCCTCTCGCTCCCGCACATGGCTTCGACCAAGTGCGGGAGCGAGACTTCCTCCTCGCGACACCCCACCGCCCCGGCCAGGACACGGCGCTCCTCCACCCAGGCCGTACATGCAGCCAGGGTGTGGTGCACTGTGTCCATCAGCACGGAGCAGTGGTGGCATCGGGTGGTGAGCTCCTTCCCTATCCGGTGCAAGTACTTCCCGAAGCTTCCGTGCCCGGTCAGCACCTGCACCAGATGGTAGGACAATCCGCACCCCCTCCTGCCCGCCAGCTCTGACAGGCAGGGGCGGACAGCCTCAGCCATGTGTCGCCCGTACCCCCGTGGGTCGGACAATTCGTCCTCCCACAACCCTAGGGTACGGGCCACGGCCTGGGACCTCAGAGCCTTCAGGCCCCTAACCGTCAACTCCCCTCCTTCGCGGAGCTCCTTTATCCTCCAATAAAGGACTCTCCTCGGCGAGGAGCTTCACGGGAGGGGAACCGGCCAGGATGGTCGCCGCCATATATGAGAGCGTCCTGTACCCCCGAATCGGCCTTATGTACATCGGCTTGAGGACCTGCCGCAAACGACGCTTTCCGTCACGGCTTGCCCTCAGCTGCGAGGCCCATATGGGCGCCCCGTACAATGCGATCGAGAGTACGGCGCTCACATACAGGCGACGAGCCCTCCATCCTGGACCTCCAAGTTTGCGCAGAAGACTGGCCACCGCCAGTCCGGCTCCGCGCACCCTGAGGGCCAATTGCCTGAAGTGAGGTTCGAAGCCCCATCGGCTGTCCAACGTCAGGCCGAGATACTTGATCGTCGGCTCGATGCGGATGCGGACGCCATCGACTAGGACCTGTGTCTCCGGTGGCGCCCCTCGACTACCGTCGTGAAAAAACACGGCTTCTGTCTTCTGGGGCGCCACCTTAAGACCTAGGCCCGCGATGGTTCTCACCACCGATGCCACCGCTGTCTCCGCTTTGAGGCGGGCTTCCCCCCAGTTCTCCGCCACGGCCGCCACTAGGGTGTCATCCGCAAAGCAGACGACGTGGCAGCCCGGGGGGAGCGGAGTGCGCAACACTCGGTCGAACACGATGTTCCATAAGGGGGCCGAGAACCGACCCCTGCGGAACACCGCGCTCCATGATGCGCCGGCCTTGGACCCTGCCCTCCTGCGGGAAGGCGAGGTCTCTGTCCCCGAAGTAGACCGACAGAATCTGTTGGAGATAGACGGGCACCCCGTGGTGTTTGAGGGCCTGCCCAATCTCCGGCCAAAGCAGGGTGTTGAAGGCATTCTTGATGTCCAGGGACACCGCCAGCAACACCCCGCTCTCCCTCTCCACGACCGTCCCGGTCAGGTCCCGGAGGTACTGGATCGCGTCCAGTGTCGACCTTCCGGGCCTGAATCCGTATTGACGGTCGTGGAGGTCCGGCCCCTCCGAGGACAGATGTTGGACGAAGCGGTCGGCAATGATGCGTTCGAGCATCTTACCCGCCTCGTCCAGCAGACATATCGGCCTGTAGGCCGACGCACTCCCGGGTGTTTTACCCTCCTTGGGGAGGAGGACCAGTTTGGTCCTCCTCCACACTGGGGGGAACACCCCCTCTTTGAGGCACTCGCTAAAAACCCCGCGTAAGGCCATGGACAGGTTTCCCTCGCCGAGGGCGAGGGCCCAGGCGCGGCCAAGAATTCTGTCGGGGCCAGGGGCTTTCCCCTTGGCTCTGAGCTTCTTTTTCACCCTAACGAGCTACCTAGGGTAACGGCCCCGCTCCTTCAGTTCCTTTGCCGGGATCCCCAAGCCCGGCTTCTTTTCTCTCATCTGGGCTCCTCCACTCCCAGTCTGGGAAGCTAGAACCAGATCTATTCCACCACCATTCAGGGCCCGTTCCAGCTTCTCCTTCCTCCATTTTTCCATCTTCCTCTTCTTCTTCTTCCTTGTTTTTCCTTTCCTTCCCCCTCCCTTCTCCGCTGCTGCCTCCAGTTCCGCTGGTGGCGGCGGGGCCTGAGTCCTTCCCGGAGTGGTCATCGCTTTCCTCCTAGGAGCCGGAGTCGGTGCCGGGGCCCCCGCCACCTCAGGCACACGGCTACCCCTTCTCTCGACGTCAAGGCGAGCCGCTACAGCCCTCAGGCTGCCAAGCTCCGCCCCGACGCCGCTCGAAGGGACCGTAGCGGCCAAGGCAACGTCAAGGGCCCCTCTCGCCCCCTCCGGTCTCCGCCCTGGGGGAGGGATCTCCTCCGGGAGGTTGTCGTTGTACGACGGTACCTCCTCCGAGGAAACCCCTCTCCCCTCTTTCATCTCCTCCTCTCTAGGGGGGAAGACGAGTAGGGTTTTCTCGTCTTCCTCTTCTTTCTTCTCTTCCTCTCCAGGGTTCGGGCGTCCCTCAGTTCCTCCTCCGTCGAAGTTGAGCCTCCGGCTGCATCCGCGTAAGTCTTCCTGGAACCAACTGGGAGAGGGGAGAAATCGCGGAGGTCAGGGACCGAGACGGCGGAGGCTTTAAGAGCCCTCCGCTCCTCCTACAGCCGCCTCGTCTCCACCCTCAATCTCTTATTGTCTTCCCTCAGCCCCTCCATCTCCCTCCTTATTCCGGTGGTTTCATCCTCCCTCTCATCCTGCTCCGCCGTCCTGGCGATCAGTGTGGCCATCACGGCCTCAGTGGTGGCCACGGCACGGTTTATTAGTCCCACAAAGGTCCACTTCAGAGTTCGGGACTTCTTTGCGACCAACTTAACCGCGCCCAACGCGCGGCCAGCCTCCGAGGCCAGCTCGGCGGTCCTAGCCCCCCTTAGGAGCTCGGCGGAGGCAGGGTCCCGATAGACCTCCTCGGCCGGGCGTGTGTCCTCCAATGAACGAAATAAGCCCTGGCCGAGGAGGTCCCAGGCCTCTATCTCCATTTCTCTCTTTGTCGCCTTGTCCTTCTCCCTCCTCTCCCTGATACCCACCCCTTTTCCCGTGGTAGTGGGTCTCCCCCGCTTTTTCAGGACGTGTATCAGGGAGGGGAGGGGTACCTCCGTTATAGACGAGCCGCCGCCACTGCTGGTGGTGCCTGTCCTAGCCCTCTTCCTACCGCCGCTGTTTTTGGCGGCTTCTCCTTCCGTCGTCCTCAACCTTGACGCCACATCTGCCACGCTGGTGTCCGCTGCCTTCATTGTTGCTGCCCGGGAGGTCCTCAGGATCGAAGCCCGGTTGGGCCTAACAGCCCCACCTGTCGTCCCCGAGGTTGCAGCTCGAACCGCTTCACTCGCATCGTTCGCTGTCCTAGACATCGAGGGCCGCACAGTCCCCGATGTCAGGACCTGGGCGACCCTCCTGGCCTGGTACCTTGGATTGGGATCCTGGAACCTTGCGAGAGTATTACGTCAGAGCGGACATCGGACCCCAGGTCCTCCGCCCCGACCCCGTAACCCCCTTCTCGGTTCTTATATCCCCCTTCCCTGGTCTCTTCTTTTCTTCCCCCCCTTCAAGGATCTCCTCCCGTGTCCCCCGGATGTCGATGGGGGCGGTCTCCCTCTTTACTTTTGTAAAGAGGGGGCCCGGCCTGTTGGTCCCTGGTACCGGGGCCTTGATCACGGACCCCAGGGACTTCATGGTCCCACGTTGAGTGGCCACCCTTTGCCTATCCGAAGGGCTCACCGCTCTACCCCCGCGGTCGGAGAAGAACCGCCGGCTACGCGCCGGCGAGGACAGTGGTCGGTCCTCTGTACATGGCCCCTCGGAAGCAAGCCCTCCGAGGTCCATGGCCTTACCCTCCTCGGGGAGTGAGGAGGAGGCACCCGCCATTTGGATCCCTACCACCTCTTCTCCCTAACTGACATCATCAGAAAAATCACCCCCTACCGGGGGTGGTAATCTCTGGGACGGGCTGCTACGCCTGTAGCATTCCGTGCGGAGCTTTGAGACCGAAGGCTCTGAGCCCGAAAGCTCGGAGTTTGTATTTAAAATTTCGAGATCCATATAGAGTCCCATGAATACGGCGGGAAAGGGGCGTCGATCCCGGGTAGTGCTCCCGCATTACCTGGGATAAGGCTACCGTGTCCCCATGGTGCGCCAGGTTCCACGGGTGAGGAACCACTAGCGACAGGTCACGCACCTGCCATTCATCCCATAGGGGTGGCATTCCTTAACCGTAGGATTACGTGGTGTTTTATAGAGGTCCGGCAGTCCGGCCGATTAAGGCAACACCCCCGGCTCCAGAGACATGACCTAGGGTTACGGTGTGATAGGCTAGGGTCTTCCGGGATTCGCCTGATTCCCCCGTACCAGAATGCCAAGCACTCTGGCTCCTCGTAAAGTGTAGGGTTATACGTGCCCCACAACTAGGGGTTTGATTTCGGGGTTTTCCTTCCCCTAGACCGGCTGCCTTCACCAGGCTAACGAACCCGCGCTGTAGACCTTTGGGCTGCACAAGTGCGACCCTCCAGTCCCTGAGTAAAACCTGGAGGCAGCTGCCCATCCAGGAGTATTATGGACGCTCTTAGTCTGGTCCCTCCGTATAGGCTACCCCGGCATGGTAGAACCTGCCAGGGGTCGAAACCCCCGCCGGTACAGCCCTGTACGTCATCGGGACACGCAAGCTCCTCCACCACGGCAAGGTGGCGTCCACGGGAGAGATATATTATAATATATGTACATAAACTTTTAAAAGTAAAAATTATGTCGTGTTATAAAAATTTAACACGTTTGTTAATAGTGTTCAATATTTAAAAGAAATATATATTTTAAAGGTTATGTTATTCAAAATATTCAAGAAAACCTAGCTTACAAATAAAATTTATCATTCTTTATTAGAAGACTGAGTTATATGGTTACTTAACTTGTTATTATAACAAATTAATTATTATAACAATGCAATAAGAAATATTTAATACAAAAAATCTTGGCGCGGCTGCACCAAAAACTATATTGAACTAAACCTTGTTTAATACATATATGACATATTCTCCACATCTTGTTATCCATCGGTTTGGGAAAGTATCAGTTAAAAATTGACGCACTACTACTGCATAGTCCTTATCTCTGCTGACACACACACACACACACACACACACACAGAGGGGTGTAAAGTCCGACCATGCAACCTCCACGCGGTACATCCTGAATAATACTAATGCTGGCGGCACCGTAAATTCTAAAGCTCATAACTCAGACAATTCTCAACAAAAGTAGGTCATTAAGTAGTGTTTTGGATACGTCTCGCTTTAACGTCATCTTTAACACTGTGTGATAAAAAATGGGATGTTCCATTTAAAAATATCATATTGGCATTGAGCTCGCCTTGACTCCTCCACTCAAGGTCAACCGGATATGATCATTCAATAGAACTTTTAAAACCCTACAACTTTAGTTGGAAACATTTTTCTTAAAAATGTTTCGTTTTCGAGATATTTGACCGTTTCCAGACTTTTCTAACTAAAGTGATATGGTCCATTATCGATGATTTTATTAAAAAATTTTTCCAACGAAAGTTGCATGGCTTGAAGGACGACACATGACGGAAATGTGGATTTGACCTTGAGTGACCTTGTCAAAATCAGGCCAAGGTCATTAATGCTTTTCTAAATAGAAACTACAACTTTTTATTACATATTCTTGTAGCTTATCTCGAGGGCTTTCCAAAACACTCTACCAAAGTTACATTTCATTGAGAGCTATAAGGAGCAATTAAATATGTTCTTGGTGATCTTTCGCAAGGCTAGTGTCGTTAGCACTTGCGTCATAGATAAATTAGCTAGAGTGAATCTGCTCTCCTTGCCAGAGGAGTGGCAAAATGCTCTTCGTAAACGACGAGACAAATAAAGTTTGATAGATTCTTCTAGCCAAATCACAGACAAATTATTCAGCATCGTAAGGCATCTAGCTGAGACAACTCAGAGAAGTGCTGATATATTGGACATATTGTACGTACTATATTTTTGAATTATTTCATAAAAATATTGAATTTATTAGATATCATGCAGAATAAAGCAGCTATTATCCTATCTTGAATATTTTGAACATATGAGATATGAGAATAGAAAAATATTTAACAGAAAATACATGGTACTGAAACAATTGTCTTATAGTAGTAAAGTTTTATTTTCTAAGTAAACTAAGCTTTAAAAATCTAAATCCTTTATCATTTTTTCCTAAGTTATTTTTTAAATAAAATGTTTTAATATAATAAAATTTATTAAAATGTTTTTTTGTATCATAACTGATTTTGAATCATTCTTTATTGTAGGTTATTGTATTTCTTCTAATAACTGTTATCGAAAAATAAATTCAGAAACAGCATTCCATTAAAAAAATCCAAAGGTGACCTTCAAATCTTGAGAATCACCTGAAAAAAAGCGTTACTGCCGCAAGGATTACTTTTGCACCATGTAATTTCTCTCTTTGTTAGATAAATTATTATTTATTATTATCGTCTCACTATACATATATTGTCTGTTTAAGAATAATTATTACGATTTTACCGATTTTGCTGTTATTTCAGTAACATCCTCTGACAAGGTTGATAACACGAGAAACGAGCTGGAGCATCAACAGCAAGTGATAGTGTGATCGGGAAAGCTCTTAGGAAAATATGGTAAATGCGAAGTCACTGATAAAGTATTACTTGCACTGGCCTTCGCGTTTTTCCTCGCCTGCGTGTTTTACATTTCACAAAAGAGACTGTTCTGAAAGCCTTTGTATGTGATATTAATGAAATGGACTGATCATTTACGGTGATATCGTGACTATAACATATTGCGCAGGAATTCTCACGATAAGTGACATAGAGAATGTATGTACTATTTAAGAGGAGAAATCGGGTGAGTTTTTATAAGTATTTTACGCGTGTGTAAATAAATTGCTCGTTAATCTCTGAAGGACGTTTCATTCGGTCACCAAATCTTATTAAATAAACTCAACTGGTTGTATATAATGGTATCCTGTAAGAAGATAAAATATTTATTAAATTTCAAAATGTATACACGTTTCTACTATTCATTATCACTAAAATAACGATGTCATATCGCGAGACGCTATGGAAACTAATTGCTCGTACATTTTTACAACCGCTTATGAATTCCTCCCTGGTGACTATTCCGTCTCTGTCTACGTCCATCTTCTTGAAGAACTTGTCCACTTCTTTTGGATGTTAACTGCGGGCTGGATGGTCTGCGCGTCCTGCTCCATCTCCATCTCATAAATCGCGAATATTATGACCGACATTTCTTGCTTCGTGATGCAACCGTCTCTATCAAAATCGTAGAATCTGATGAAAACTAGGTCCAGAGAGTATTTCGCATGTTATGATCTTCGAGATTATTGACTTCAATAAGTATTAGTGATCAAATATTTAATAAATATCCAATAATCAAGTAAAATTTCTATTGCGACTAATATTAATATATTTAAATATCACTTTTTAACTTTGAATATTATTCCGAGGAAAAATGATTATATATATAAATTTTCTCTGCACAGCCATCATTAAACAGCAAGAAAAAAGTACAAAGTGGTCAGTCTGTGCCCGAAGAAGTTACAGAAAATCAAACCGAGCTTTTTAACTGACACGAAATAAAAATCTTTCAGGTTACGCTCGAAAATGAACCTGGAATCAGACAGTCCGTTACTAACAGCAATTACTGCTCATCCAAATATCCAAGAGAGCTGATCGACCATGCCGTTCACGATCGATGCTGTGAAAGACAAAGTTCGCTGAAGCTGACGAAATCGTCACCGTCCTTATCGAAACTGTGGAAGACGATTTGCGTGTATCTAGTTGAGTCGCCCAATGGGAACAGTTTTTGGCGTATGCGGGTTTCAAATCGCCAGGCGTCACACTGTTTGCGCAGCATCTCCGCCGGCGGATCGTATCGTCGTCAGTCCCGAAAAGACGGGACTCTTAGCTGAAAATATTTAAGCGAACGTTAATTTAGAACGCGATGTCGTGAACTTCTCGCGAAGAAATGGGAAAGAGATCTTTCCTTCTAAGTATTCTCTTGACGCGTGAAAAATTAGTCGCAAGTTTTGATACTTTTTTTGTAATCTTTTCTCTTCTTCTTATTCTTGTAGTATGTAACGATTACCGTGCGCGTGTTAGCTCGTTTCATGTAGTGAAAAGTAAAAATAAGAATTCTGAATAGTTTTGTATACTAATATTTCTTTCGTAGTCATAACATAAAAACTTATGCAATGTGATTTAACCCTTTCGTGTCTGACTTTTTTCTAGAAATAATCTGCGTCTAATTCACGTCTTACTAAAGGTTTTTAGAATTACTGATTATGAATTTGTAGTCAAAATTTCAAAATTCAGAATAGTACCTATAGTTGTAAAATATTTATATAGAAATTATATAGAATACACAGTCAATATGTCCCACCGCATATATTTCATTTCTCACCTTTCGTTTATATGTAAATAACGATAATTACGAATATTGTGATCTTATATATATATATATATATTTATATAATAAATTATACAGTCTGTTTTGTCAAATATTTATTTCTATATACACCTTTCCCTTTTTAAATGCAAAATTGCAATTAAAATTTAACAATATACAGGTTAGGAGTCATTTAAAACCCAACGTACATCGCCACCATCTCGATCAGCTGATTGAGTGCAAGGCTTGCTGTGGATTTGCTGCCAATTTGCTCTCGTGTCTTGTGCGCAAGTGTTGCTCGGTGTTTGGTGCCTATTTGGTGCTAAGTTATGCGCTACAAAACTTGCGCGGTTTTTGTTGCAAATTTATCGCAAGTTGCCCCGCATCAAGCCTTGACGTCAAAACAATCCTAAAGAGGACACAGTTGCATATGGGTTTGGCATCAAGTTTTGATCGAATTTGCTGCCAATTTGCGCTCAATTTGCACTCATTTTGCTCATTGGGATGTGCTATAATTATAGAAAAGATAAAATTTATTAAAAAATATAAACTTTCAAGCTTATTATCTAATTTTGAAGCTGAACTTGTAGCAATTTTGCAAGCATTGAGAATTATATCTGAAAAAAATATTAAGAAAGCTATTATAGCATCAGATTCCAAGAGCGCTATTGCAGCTATAATAAGTATTCCAGTTAAAAGAGATACTCACCTATGGATTCCTCTGGCAAAGGAGTTAATATATCAAATAGAAAAAGAAAAAGCTGAAGTCATACTTTTATGGGTACTAGGCCACTGCGGCATTAAAGGAAATGAATTGGTGGATATCTTAGCTAAGGAAGCAACGGACAAACCTACGTCTATAATGAACCATCATAAGCAAATATACTCTTGTTTAAACATTTATAGAATCCTTTTTTATAGAATATATATATTATAGAATAGATTTATAGAAGGAGAAGATAACGTTGGAAGAGGCATCTCTTTTTCTTAGACGTTCTGCAATAAAAAAAGGCTTTAGATACTTCCACCGCACTAGAGAAAAACTCCAGGCCCTTGGTACAGGGAATTCTCACATCTCTCTCGGAGCACACTGACCCTGATAGGACGATTAAGATCTCATCATATTGCAGTAAATTTACACCTTTTTGAAAAGGGTATTGTAAGCTCACCTTTGTGTCCATGTGACAAGGCGCCAATGAGTATGGAACATGTATTCTTCGAATGTTGCCGGTTTCCAAAGGAAATAGACCTATTTAAAATACAGTTATTTAACGCAGGAACGTTGGCTCTGCTGAAAAAATTGCCGACATTATCTTCATGAACAACCCAAAGATTTTCTTAATACTGGAAAGATTCGTCCGCAGCCTAAATCTTAACATTTAAGTCTGGACATCAACCTTTTGTTATGATTAATTATCGCCAGGCTTAACACTCCATTTGGCGGACGAAATATCTTGGAACATTTTATATCTAGGTAGTGGACAAAGGAGTAGTAACTCCAGGACCAGATTTTATCCATCCATCCATCAGGCTTCTCTCTGTTGTAGTTTATATAGTGGAAGAACAGGTGCTCCAAACTCTGAACCGGTGCTCCACAGGAGCATGACGAATCCTCTATGATGTTTTTGTCAGCGAGATGTTCATTGGTCATGATGTGGTGGGATCTTAGGGCGGGATTACGATGGACTTAACGTAACGGGACGCGACGGGACGTGAAGTGACACAAAACCTAAAACACAATGCTGCGTTCAGAAGAACAAAATGATCAGTGAGCGCTTAATGATTCTCGCTCCTGATTGGCGAATACTTCTGGGTCTATGAAGAATCTAAAAGAATGCTCCAGTCGCAGATAATAATCACTAAGCGCTCACTGATCATTTTGTTCTGCTGAACGCGGCCATTGTTTTATATGCGGCTAGTTACGATCGACTTTACGTAACGTGACGTGAAATATCGGAAGTTAACACGACGTAAAGCTTGCCAATGTCAAGTTTAGATGTTGCATTCCGTCAAGTCGAACTGTTCATGTGACACTTTCAAAAACGGAGTTCTTCCATCAGGTTATGCCCGTCGCCAAACTGAATTCTTCTTACACTCTCTCACACACTATCTCTCACACTAATATAACCTCAAACATCAAATCCACGTAACGTCGCTTCACGTCTCGTCGCGTCCCGTTACGTAAAGTTCATCGTAATCCCGCCCTTAGTCTTGCAATCATACTTAGGATGTTCCTAGGGAGGAACGAAAGGTTTGAACCAAGGAGCCGTGAGTTTAATCCTTGTACGGTGAAAGTATCTGCGACCTTTGAAGACTGCTGACTCTTGAAGAGATGCGATTGCTTGTGTAGTGGCCTCTTCATAGAAGGTATTAGTCATGTTTTCCGCTAGTATAATATTGATATGATTCACATTATTATTGTTGTTACTATTAACATTATTTTTTCCATTGCTAATTGCCGCTTCTTTGGCCAAGCTGTCTGCCGTCTCGTTTCCAAGAATGTTTATATGGCTAGGAATCCAAATGAGTCTTGTGTCATATCCTTCCTGAGCGAGATTAATCATCATGTCTTTGATGAAATAAATCCAAATACTTTTTTTCCCTTTTTGTCTGTTGAGGTCAAGGCTGTGAGAACACTTAGTGAGTCTGAGGCCACAAGTGATTTTTTGATCTTGTACTCCCTAATGTTTTTCAGAGAGTTTATTATTGCCATGGCTTCTGCATCAAAGATGGACATGCTGTCATCGATTTTGCATTTTATGGAAAGTCCAGGATCTTTATAATACACTGCAAAGCCTGTGCCCTTGTCTGATATCTTTGAGCCATCGGTATAAAGTATCTTGTGTTGATGTAATCCTAGTTTTTATATCATATCCATAAACTTGTTATTAATCTCGTTTGTTTTGTATTTGTATCAGGACTTGAACTTTGGGCCATGTCAGTTGAGAATGGAGAGGAGGTGGAACAGGCAACAGGATTAGGATCATGGTTGTTTTGTCATGGGATGCTTAGTTTTTTATATTTTTTAAGATTGTCACAACTATCCGTAAGGATGTTTGGTACGTAAAATCTTGTAATGTATTGAAAATTTAAACTACAAGGAAGACTTGTTTAATGTAAGTGTGGAAGTAACGTTTTGTATAAGGTGCAAGTTAAATAAAAAAACTCATCTTTAATTAGTTTTATGTTAGAGAGTTTCTCAGGATCTTGTGTTAGGTTCTTACCCAGTTCCACTATAGGGTGATGAGGGGCCGAAAGGGCTTTGGCGATATATTTTTTTGCTAGAAAGGACCTACGTACAGGAAGTAGGAGTTCCCCAGAGAGATCTAAAATCACGTTTGTTGGAGTAGTTTTCATGAGACCCAGGATAATTCTAAGGGTAGCAAACTGGAGACGATCCAGCGTTTGGGCCTTCCTCTCTTGTAGGTCTAAATAGGCCTGGCAACCCCAGTCCAGGACCGACCTGATCAAATTCTTATATACGGATAGCATGATTGCAGGATGGGCTCCCCAACTGATTCCCATAATGGATTTCAGAATGTTAATTCTGGGAATGGTTTTAGTTTTAAGTTTTGCAATATGGAATTTCCAAGTTAGTGCGTGGTCAAGGGTGATACCTAGGAATTTGGCCCTATTAGAGAGATTAATCTCTGTACCGTTGCACTTTATTCTAAGATTGAATTTTTTGACGTGATTTGAAATG
Organism: Harpegnathos saltator; assembly: GCF_003227715.2. Taxonomy (NCBI): domain Eukaryota; kingdom Metazoa; phylum Arthropoda; class Insecta; order Hymenoptera; family Formicidae; genus Harpegnathos; species Harpegnathos saltator. The sequence continues at coordinate 86,525 of NW_020229960.1, read as the reverse complement.
TTGGAAAATTATTTTTTTGAAAAGATGCAGAATTGAGATTTGAAGAAGTGGTATCAAGTCTTATATCCTGCAGGGAATTTGAGATGGCTAGAGTTGCCTCGTTTAAATATCTATATATTAGGCCCAGGCTTTGAGAAGAGATAAAGACTACTAAATCATCTGCGTACATAAGAGTTTTTACTTTATTTGGAAGGTTTCTGAGGATAGAGGATATATATATATATATATACGAGGGCGGTCCGATAAGTACTTAGCCTCACCGCCCGATGGCGCCATTATCGCAAGAGAAATTTACTATCGTGTAGTACATTCTCGTAGACGGCTACTGTCGAAATTTCAGCCGAATCGGACTCGTAGTTTTGTTTTGACCGCGTGTGGAAGCGGGCGTGTCCGCGGATTTTAGAAAAATGGAAAAAGAGCAATATCGGTCGGTGATTCGATTCTTGTTTTTGGAAGGGAAATCGCGCAGCGAAATCAAAGAGCGCTTGGATGCTATGTACGGTGACTCTTCTCCTTCGATGGCGACCGTCAAAAATTGGTTTAACGAGTTTCAACGTGGTCGCACTTCGGTTTTTGATGAGCCACGCCCAGGTGCCCCGAAAACGGCTACCACGGAGGATAACATGACAAAAATCCACGATCTCGTATTGGCAGACCGCCGATTGAAGGTGCGCGAGATAGCTGAGACAGTAGGCATCTCAAAAGACCGCGTGGGTCATATCCTGCATGAAATTTTGGGCATGAGAAAGCTGTCGGCGCGATGGGTGCCGCGTTTGCTCACTCCGGACAACAAGCGCAACCGTGAGACCACTTCAGAGCAGTGTTTGGCGCTGTTTAAGCGCAATCTGAAGGAGTTTCTGCGTCGTTTCGTGACCGTCGACGAAACATCCACTGGTACACACCAGAGACCAAGGAACAGTCGAAACAGTGGACTTCACCCGGCGAACGTGCTCCGAAGAAGGCGAAGACTGTCCTATCGGCCGGAAAGGTGATGGCCACCGTTTTCTGGGATTCACAAGGTGTGATCTACATCGACTACCTGGAGAAGGATAAAACGATCACAGGGCTGTACTATGCCGAATTATTGGGCCGATTCGACGCCGAATTGCAGAAAAAACGGCCCCATTTGGCGAAGAAAAAAGTGCTCTTCCACCATGACAACGCACCGGCTCACACCTCCGCCCTCGCCACGGTCAAATTGGTCGAATTGGGCTACGAACTGCTGCCCCATCCACCGTATTCTCCAGATTTGGCCCCGTGCGACTTCTTTTTGTTTCCAAACTTGAAAAAGTCATTCGCCGGGCAGAAATTTGAGTCGAATGAGGAGGTCATCGTCGCCACGGAGGCCTACTTTGCAGACCTCGAGAAAACGTATTTTTCAGACGGGTTAAAGAAGTTGGAGCATCGCTGGGTCAAGTGTATCGAGCTAAAAGGAGACTATGTTGAGAAACAAATCGCCACTTTTCCAAAATTTTCGTTTTTCTTTTGTAGGCTAAGTACTTATCGGACCACCCTCGTATTAAAGAGAATGGGGTTTAGTACAGAGCCTTGTGGGAGGCCTACTTTAGTAGTACGGTTACCAAGTGATGTTCCATCTACAAAGCCTTCAACTGTTCTACAGGAAATAGTATGATTAATGAAGGAAATAATTTTGGGATGAAGTCCGGCTTTAGTTAGGATATCGTTGAGAATCTTCGGATTTACTTTGTCAAAGGTGCTATTTATGCCAAGAAAGACAGCCCCCGTATACATGTAACAAGAAAAAGCTTTTTTAATTTCACTGACCAGGATAACAATATTGTCTAAGCACGATTTAGCCTTTCTAAAGCCGAACTGGGTATCCGGAAGAATCCCATTCGTCTCCGCCCACCATTCAAGTCTGTATTGAATGATTTTTTCAAAGAGTTTCTGTAAATTGTTAGCTAACGATATGGGTCTATAAGAATTTTTTCCTGTTTTAGGGACAAAAATCATATTATAACTCCCCCAATTCATTGGATAAATGAAAGAATTAAACATTTTATTATATATCTTCCTCTGGCAGTCTAAATTGGATTGGGGGAGGTTGAGGATAATCTTATTGGATATTAGATCTGGGCCATGAGCCGATTTAAGTTTTAGTGAGGACCAAGCAGTGTGGAATTCAGATTTGGAGATGGGTTTTATAATTCGATCGTTTGACTCTTTGAGTTTGGCTTCCCTGATGAATGTTTCTTCCGGAGACTGAATGTTCTTTAAAGGATTAGAACAAATGGACAGGGAACTGAAGGGATTGCAGGAGGATGTGTTTGGGGTGGAGGTAGAGACCGCCTTATGAAAGGTATTTGTAACTATTATTTTTTGAGCAGGAGAGTCTGCAACCTTATAAATAGGTTGATTTTTGCCTTTGAATGATCTAATTATTTTCCATACATGACCTATATCCGAGTTGGGGGTAAGGCTGTCACAGAATTTTACAAAATTTTGTTTCCGAATAAGACGGAGCTCCTTTTTAATTTCTTTGCTTCTTATTTCATATTTACGGAGGTTGTCAAAACTAGGCATTCCTAAGAGTGTTTTAAATAGATTTCTTTTTTCTTTCATTAGATCTGAGCATGATTTATCCCACCAAATGGTGGGAAGTTTGCTTCTGAGAGAAGTATGTGATTGTTTTACACCCCCAGACTTACAGATACTTTCTTCTATGTGTTCGACAAATTTGGTGTACACTGTATTGCATCGATTCGTTCCGCGAGAGGGGAAATGGAGGTCCTCCTCTCTGGCATGCTATTGTGCGCCAGCTCTCGGCGGCCGGCCGCCCGAGCGCTCAACTTATCGACGACTTTGCCGACACTGCAATGGTAACATGAGCAGCGAAAGAATAGTTGTTGCGTCGATAAACACATGTATGTGAGAAAGTGGGAGAATATAAAGTCTGCCACTTTTATTTGGAGAACTTTTGTCACAATGTAAATCGTGTTATTTTTGACATAATAATATTAAATAGATAAACATAGAAAAAAATTGTATACCGTCACACATACGCGATATTGGATCTAAGTGAGAGATTGGTGCGGTGCATATATGTGACGTTGATTGCAAGCAAATTGAATTTTTGATTAATCAAATAATTATGCGCACATACGGAAGTGTTCCTTTGTTAATATTCGGGTGGCTCTGAAAAGAGCCGTTTGATGTTTGGTTCTGAAAAGAACCGTTTTAATAATCTGTCCAATGCCCTTGGCGTGCAACAACTTGTTGGAGACGTGCGTCGATGGAATTGTGCAAATTCCAAAAAAATTGAGGCTCCCGTCTAAGACCCTCCCATGCGTTCCTCGCGTGTGCAATTAGAGCAGCTCTTATTCTCTCATGACCAGGATCCCATGAATTTACAATTATTGTCCAAACATTTTCTATTAAATTAAGATCTGGGGATTTCGTTGGCCAGTTGAGAACTTCAAGCTCTGGGTGTTGTGCAAACCACTCTTGAACGATACGAGAGGTATGAACAGCGCTATTGTCCTGAACTAGACGAATTGTCGGCATATCCTCTTCTGCGTAGATTCTGCGAACGCTAGGGAGTAAAACGTTCTCCAGAATATCTACGTATTCGAGGGCATCCATATGCGGCGATACTTTGACTAGTTCACCTGGGCCGTGTGCACTAATCCAACCCCACATACCACAAGTGATACGTCCACTCCGATCGCGAGGAACAACATATTTTGGATTTAGACGGAGAGAATCAAACGGTCTCCATACGAACTGCTGTCGATCCACCGATGAACAAAATACCTTTTCGTCCGTCCAAATAGCTCCCAATCTTCTGGCAAAACGGTGTTTATTTGCTCTAGAGCAAATGCTACACGATTATCGCGATGTGCTTCGGTCAGTGGTATCTTCCGGGCAGGACGATAACAATATATGTCGGCGTCATTTAGTCGACGTCGCGCAGTGTATGCCGAAAACGGCAAATCCAGTTGATGTACACTTTTTTTTTTCTTTTGGTGACCCTGGTGAAACCCTTATGGGTACCCACAGGTCATTGGGGGTGACCCGTGGGTTATGTCGGACTCGCACCGACTAAAACACCAGGGGGGTATCTTCCTGGGGGTAGCGATAGGCGGCCGTAGGTACTAGCTTCCTATACCTTCTACTGAACCGCCACCCCCGTTAGCTCCGCTTTCGCAGAGCCCCAAGCCATCTAGGGTCCCCCGCGCACCACTGGACTTATGGGGGGGATGGGAGGGGGAGCCGCGTGGTTAGACACGAGGGCAAAGCCCTCGTGCCGCCCATGCGACTGCCGAACCTCCGCTCCCTTTTATCCCCCCCAGCCCAGGAAGGGGGAGCGGGTAGAGACAGCCCTAAGGCTGTTTGCCCGCTCAAATCACCGTTCCTGGGATAGGGAGCGCCGTCCAATCAAGGGGTGCGCGGGGTGAACCGGGGCCAGGCATTGACTCTCTCCCCCCGACACGTGGAGGGAGAGATGCCTGACCCCGTCCGGCCGTGCTGCTGGGCCGGCGAGGGAGGGGGGCACCCACCCCCTCCCTCAACCCCACCTCTGGTGTTCGAGGTGGGGTAAGGAACCGTGCCCGGTCCCCCACCCGGGACGCGGTTCCTCTTCTCCCCCCTCTCCCCCCGACCCACACCGGTCAAGAGGGGGAAAGGAGGGAGGACTCCTAAGCTGGTTCCTAAGATCCGGCAGGAGTGGGACCTTTAAACCGGGTCGCGCAGCTTCGCCTAGGTCCCCCGTGGTATAAGGGGGTCGGCTCCCCTCTACGTGAGGGAAGCCGGATCTTCCCCCCCCCCACGGCCCAGGACCGCCGGCGACCCCTCTGGTCCTACACCTCGCCGCCACCACTTCGGCGAGCACACCCTGCGGACGATAGCACTTCCGTGCACGTCCGCTTTTACCGCCGCTAACAGCGGCTCCCTTCCCCCCCTACTTCGGTAGCGATGAACGTGCCATTGCACCCATCCTCCCGAATCCCTCGTTGGAGGGGCGGTTCCCGCGTCTTCCGCGTCCACCGCCCCCCTTGAGGACCAGCCAGCAGGCTGGGCCGGCCATTCGATGGCCAGCCTCCCTCCCGCCCTCCCGGCACACCGCGCACTCCAGAGAGTTGGTACACTTTCGCGCGGTGTGCCCGCCTCGGCCACACCTGAAGTATGACCCGCTGCGATTGACCGCAGCGGTACACTGCTCCCTCTTGTGGCCGAGGCTCCAGCACTTAAAGCACTGGGATGGCCGAGCAGGCAGCAGCCACGCTGACTGTCGACCGCCCCAGTGCGAAGGTCCTCTCCCGTGCCGCCTTCACCGCGGCGGCTAGCGGGAGACGGGACCATGCTGTCCCTCTTCCTCTCGGTCTCCACCTAAGGGGTCCGAGTTGAACGTCCCCCTCTGCGCATCCTGCGCAATTCGCGAGGGACTTTGCCAACTCCACTGGGGAGGCCGCCTCATTAAAATCTGTGAGGCGGACCTCCCCTCTTTGTACCGGGCGACCAATGGCCGCCTCCGGCAACAGCTCTTTCAGCCTTTCGGCCAAAACGTCCGCCCTCGATCCCTCGGGGCCCGGATCCCGGACGCGGACTATCATGGCGCCATTGGCGCTTCGTCCCACATCCACGTCCGGGATCTGCAGGTCCCCAAGGGATATTTCTTCCGTAGCTTTCTTAAGGGGGCCTCTTATGCGGAGGCCTGGGGGCCTCTGCATAAAAGGCCCCCAGGGACAACTTAATCGTCACGGCGGCTGTCCCCGTGATCCGTGGCCATCTTGTCCTTCCCTCTTGAGGAGGCGTAGGCCGGGGCCGGGGGGAGGCTTACTCCCCCACCTCCCCTATTTCTCCCTTCCCTTCTTCCTCCTGTTATAGCAGGGGGGCGGTCCGGACGATGGTTGGACCCTCGTCCCCACCCTCTCCCCCTGCTTCCCTCCCTGGACTGCTGGGGGGCAATGGTTCTGGCCTTACTTGCCCCCCTACAGTCGCCCTCTTCTTCCTTTCCCTCTTTCTTCCTTTTCTTCTTCCTGTGGTCCACGGTCGCCCAAGACCCTTCCTCTCGGGGGGCGACCGGGAGGTCTCCGACCACAGGATCTCTACCTGGGGCCGGAGGGGGAGGGGTCTCGTCGGTTTGGGTGGAGGCGACACTCGTCGATCTCTCCACCCCCCAGATCCCCCACTCTGAAGTCCCCTATTCCTCCGTTGTCTGAGTTGAGGACTCCACTCGAGTCCTCAACTCAGTTCCCATCTCCATATTCTCGGTTTGTACCGAGGCTTCTCTCTTTTCTTCCTCCTTCGCCTTCATTTCCTCATCCCTTTCCCGGAGTTTCCGTCTCCACTCTCCTCTCTCCTTCTCCATTCTCATCTCCTTCCTCTGCGTCTCCTTACGGAGTGACAGGATTTCTGACGCTTTTGACTCTAGTGCCTCACATAGGCCTTTTCGGCACTCTTAACTAATGTCAAGCTTCCTTTCTAATTCACAGTTCCTATCCTCCAGCCTCTTTGAGGCCACGAACAGCTCATCCATGAACTCCAGGCTCTTTTCGAAGATCTCCTGGAGTTTGCTCCTCTTGCGTAAACCCAGAGTTCTGTTATTGCCCCATATTTGCCCTCGGAGGAATTCGCCCCATTCCTCAAATCTGGAGGCTAGGGGTTCGTGGTCTTCCTCTCCTTCCTCCATCTCTTCCTCCCCTTCTTCCATGGCATGTGCCGCTTCCCATTCGCTAGAGTCCCTCTCCTCCTTGTCCTCCCCTCCTTCCTCTTGTTTTTCTTCCTCATCCGAGGAAGTCCCCGACTTGAAAAAGTCAGGTAACCTCTCTCGGATCTCCTCCTCTCCCTTCCTCGTACTCCTCACTGTCTCCTCCGCGGCGCGAAGCGTCTTCCCGTCGTGCGGTTCGACTCCGCTCGACGCTCCGGACGCTTCCACCCGGGCACTCCCCTCTGATGCTCCAGAGGAGCTCTTCTCCCTCTTCCTCTTCCTCTTCTTCTTATTATTGATGGTGTCAGCCATGGTCGTTTTAAACCCTCAACTCCTGACGGCTCGACCGACCGGGCATGCCCGCACCACGGAGGGACTCCGTGGTGTCCCCGAGTTCCCCCGGGGAGCCGGTCTATGTCACGGGCCCGGGGAAGAGGTCATCCCGGGCACTGGACTCCAGGCCCCCTACTCCCACCCCACTCCCATCGTTGGGGGTGAGCCGGTTTCAGGGGTCCCCGGCCTCCGACCTCCGGGGCACCGTCAGGAGCGCCGCCACGCGGGGGGTCCCGTGGAAGGAGTTAGGTCACCGGTGTCGCACCCCATCGCGACCGCTCCCCCACGACAGCCAGCAAAACTTCTCCGCCCAGGGGATGGGTTTAGGGATGATGCGATCCCCATCCCCTGGGCTCTCCCCGGGGGGCCCCGGCTCCGACCTCGGAATACGTCCGAGCGGTCCGGAGCCCCCCGCCACCCCGAGTACCGTGAGGGTACCCAAGCCTCACGGTGTGCAGACCCGAGTGTGGCCCGTCCCTTCGGGCTGCCGGTGCACCGGCGTGCAATGCCCTAGGGGACGGTACCTCCCACAGGATGGGGTCCTGTCCCTCCGACTGCCGGAACACCAGCGTGCAATGCCGGAGGAACGGTGTCCCCATCCTTCTTCCCTAAAAAATGGTCGAGGATGACCAGCTGGTCATCCCGCCGTAACTACCCTGGGTGCTCTTAGTCCAGTCCCTCAGTGCAGACCACTCCGGCATGGTAGAACCTGCCAGGGGCCGAAGGCCCCGCCGGCACAGCTCTGCACATCACTGGGACCTTCAAGCTTCCCCACCACGATAAGGTGGCATCCGCGGGGAGGAAAGGTGTGTGGAGGTCCCAACGGGATCCCCCCCTCGGTGAGGAACCGAGGGGGACCCTACAACACCTGCCCCTCGCGGGGGGCAGGTCTTCCCTTCCCGGGGATCCCTCCACCGCTGTTTCATGTGATCAGCGATGGGGGTTTCACCCCGGGTCGGGGCTGTTCTCTCCTAGCACGGGTGGGGATGTTCTCTCGAGAGGGTCGGCCCACTCCCACCCGCTCCTGCCTGGCCCATGGGTCCCGGTGCGGGGGCCTCTAGCATCATGAAGCCACTACCGCACCGGCAGATCCCATGGGCCTGGGGTGAGGGAGTGTGTGAGGAGAGCTACCCTTGCTCATTACCCCCTACTCCTCCCACCCCTCCTCCGCTAGGAGAGAAACTGAGGCCTCAACCTCCATTGTGAGTTCCGCCTCGGAGACCTCCTCCGGCCTAACCGCCGGAGGAGGGTCCGGAGTTAATGTACACTTTGCGACAAAGAAAGAAAAGGATTGTTGTTCGCCTCTGCCAACAAAAGTGCGTCTTCCTCCTCGGTTGATACACGAACTCCCCTATTATATTTTCTTCTGTCGACAAGGCCCTCCTTTCCTTCTGCTTGTCACCGTCCAATGCACTTCCGCACTGTTCTTTCGGAACATGGAATGCGACTTGCGATCTCTTCATTTGTTGCACTACACTCCTACATCCCAATAATGCGTCCACGGTCGACTTCAGTAAATATATGTTCCATGATCATATATAAAGATACGCAATAGGACATGACTGTTGGAAGAAACAGCAATGATAAAAACAAATGCATCTCGGCAATTCCTTTGCAGTCCTATATATCTTTGCTCTTCTTTTGTTTTTGAAAGAGCGCGAAATATAGTGACGCGAAACAAGCACGTCGGCGTAGCGAGATAAAAGATGTTGCCGATACGTTACTGCGTCCGCAGAATCTATGCAGACGACAATATGCCGACAATTCGATTATTTCAAGATAACAGTGCATGAAGTTCTCAATTGGCCAGTGAAATCTGCGGATCTCAATTAAATAGAAAACATACGGGGAAAAATTGTAAAATCCTGTTCATGAGAGCTCATGAGAGAAATATAACAACTTTGGTTGCACACGCGAGGAACGCATGAGAAGATCTTAGACGGGAGCCTCAATTTTTTTGGAATTTGCACAATTCCATCGACGCACGTCTCCAACAAGTTGTTGCACGCCAAGGGCATTGGACAGATTATTAAAACGGTTCTTTTCAGAACCAAACATCAAACGGCTCTTTTCAGAGCCACCCGAATATTAACAAAGGAACACTTCCGTATGTGCGCATAATTATTTGATTAATCAAAAATTCAATTTGCTTGCAATCAACGTCACATATATGCACCGCACTAATCTCTCACTTAGATCCAATATCGCGTATGTGTGACGGTATACAATTTTTTTCTATGTTTATCTATTTAATATTATTACGTAAAAAATAACATGATTTACATTGTGACAAAAGTTCTCCAAATAAAAGTGGCAGACTTTATATTCTCCCGCTTTCTCACATACATGTCTTTATCGACGCAACAACTATTTTTTCGCTGCTCGTGTTACCATTGCAGTGTCGGTAAAGTCGTCGATAAGTTGAGCGCTCGGACGGCCGGCCGCCGAGAGCTGGCGCACAATAGCATGCCAGAGAGGAGGACCTCCATTTCCCCTCTCGCGGAACGAATCGATGCAATACAGTGTACGCGTTAGTTGAATTGAGAGACAGGATTTCTTTAGAGTTGATATCTTCGGCTAAAATTTTAAAAGTGTCCCAGTTCATATCCCGAAAATTGTACGTCGGTCTACAAGGGGATATTTTGACAAGGATATCCAAAGATTTAATCAGGATTGGGAAATGGTCACTACCATATTTGTCGTCGGAGACATACCATTCTAAGTTGAATTTTAAGTTAGCAGAGACCAGTGTGAGATCAATAGCACTCATTTTGCTTAAGTCTTGAGAGGCCTAAGTATTAAAACCGTCATTAAGGCAAATTAAGTCAGATTCTGTGACAGCCAAATCAATTTTCTTCCCTTCGGAGTTGTACTTAATGGCAGAGTTGGACCATGTTGGACTATGTCCATTAAAGTCCTCACATGTTAATATTACCCAGAGCGGAGCAAAGGAGAAAGAGATTTTCCCAGAAATCCGGTTCGGTGGGATTTTGAGAATTACGTGGTGGACTCTATATAGAGATTATATGCAAAGGTTTGTGGACCTGATTTTAACTATAACTATATCCACTTGATTCCTTAAACAAAGAGTGTTAATATATTCTAAATCTACCCGTTGGTATTGTATGGATTGTCTAGTTAGAATTCCAAATCCACCCCCGGGACGATCCCTGGATTTAATCGTTTGAGTCCCAAGCAGCGCGATCGCGCTGTTCAGATTTTATGTCGAGAAAACCCAGTACATTTCGATCATTGTGGACAACTGACGGTGCGTTACCGATTGTCGAAGTCGCGCGCTCAGATTTACTGAAGCAAGTATATCACACCGATCCTTTTAATGTAAATAGTACATTTTATAATAGGTAGAATAATACTATAATAATGCAATAATACATTACAAAATAAAAATTTTTATTTCATTGTTATCTTCTCAATAATTTTTATCGAACAAAACTTGAAATATTTATAAATTTACAGTACGCATATGTAATAATACAGATGTGTTTTATAAAATAACGAATTACAAATTAACAATATTTTTGTGTTATGAACAAATAATTTAAATGGAGAGTAACAATTATAATTTGTAACATCGGTGTTTATCAAAACATGTTGGATGGATTCCTTTTGCTTCGTTGCTCCGTTGCTTCGTCTAATCATTTTGAAACACACAATTATTAACAATGAGAAACACTTACGCAAGAATACGTCCGATCGCTTTGCAAACTACAATAAATGTGACAGAGCGATGAGAAAAAGACGAGAATCGCGTTACCTAACAAATACAAGAAGCGGTATTGGTCCGATTGGGATTCATCGATGTAAAATAAACAAAGCGCTATCGCGCTGCTTGGGTCTTTTCATACTCATTTATAGAAAGCGCGGTTGCGCTGTTTGGGATTCTTCGACAGTGTTTTTTCAATACCCCCTGGGACTCAAACGGTTAAATATCGGATGAAAATTATTGAATTTTATAGTAGATCTATGATCCAATATTGTTTCTTGCAAGCAAGTGAACTTTTTCTCTATCGAAGTGAACTTTTTCTCTATCTAGGATGTCACATATTTCAGAGTATCTAGCCTTAACAGATCTGACGTTCTACTGGATGAGTTTTAATGTTGCCATACTGAATGTATATTCTTTCTTGCTTACCCTTTTTTTTCCCTTTTTTTATGTTATGATTGAGTTGAGGAAAATACTGATAATGTTCAGGCTTAGATCCTCAATTTTTTTATGAATTCTACATTGGTTTCCTCCAAGGGTTTGCTGTCTTTAGAATTAAACAGTGGAGAATCTATGATTAACTTAAAAAGTTGAGATTTAATTTCTTTTCGTGGAATAGAGTTATGAGCACTATTTAAATTGTAAGGAGTATCAGTAAGATTAGGGGAGACAGAAGGTTCAAGTCTTTGTATTTGAGTTATCTTATTTATATTGAACGCGGATTGGCCTTTGTCTATTGAATGAGTTTGGACTTGAGGAAGGGAATCTGGATTTGAATGTAAGAGGTTGGCAGCTTGGCTGCTCGATCCCACGTGAGGCACATCTGTCAAGATTTTAGACATAAATAGAGGAGGGTCTGAGGGTTTTGCGTTTTTTCTCTTTCCCGAGGGTGCCGTTTTTGGGTTTGGAAGGTGTTTTTTAGGTATTGGAGAAGGGGAGGGGGATATAATGGAAGGGGAGGAAGAAGGCAGGTTGAAGGGAATTTTCCCCAAAGGCTGGTTTTTTTGGAGCTATTTTAGGAATAGAGGAAGGCAGGAAATCCTTAAGAGTAGGGAGGGGGGACCGTTGGGGAGGTTCCACCCCCTTCGAACTCCACGTGACATGCCAGTAGAACTAGTCATGTTTTCATCTTTGATAAATTCAATAGCCTCTTTTGGAGAAAGGCAGCACGAGGTTATGACTTCTTTTATTTTTTTTTGTTCTAGATATACCGGGCATCTAGAGTCCGACGCCTTGTGGGTCGGGTTATTTATTTTTTTCCTAATGCAGTTGATGCATTGATTGGTTGAGGAGGTGCAATTTGTATTTTCATGACCGTTTTGGCTACATTTCCCGCACGTGGGAGGAAGGTTGTAGTTTTTACATATTTTGTTTGTGTGGCCAAAACGCTGACAATGATCATACCTTTGTAACGAGGAGTTTTTTTTACCCCCGTTACTATCGTGTGACGGCGACCACCGATCATCACACGATCGTGAGAAATCATCGTCAAGCGCCCGGCAACACCTATGCCGCGGCAACCCGCCAGACCGCCGGAAAAAGCCGAATTCTGCGAAGCGGTCGGGGAAGATTGGCCCCCCCAGAAAGGGGTAATTCGCGAAAATCGCATGCGCGACTTTCCGGGAAATCGGGGGGAACTAATCCCCCGATTATCGGCCACCGATCGTCGAGAGGAATTTAGGGTATAAAACCCGCTCTCGACGAGAAATCGAGGCAGACCGTGAGAGACAGTGAGTCCACCAGATTGTAACGACACATACCGGCAAATATGTCGTTACGCTGACTGCCGCTGAACATCACGCGGCAGTCAGCTGAGCGCACGCCCCCCGACCCGCGCTGTCACCGCGCCATTCAACGCGCTTACCCGAGGCTGGCCGAAGACCCGGCAGCAACGCTCGGGAATGATCGGCCACCGAGCCGAACTCGCGGCGCCGCCAAAACGATCCTCGGCAGACGTCGCATACTCACGATTACTCTCGATCTAATTCGGATTAATCAACGAAAGAAACCGAAGACAGAAAATGACGGATATATAAACCCGACAGTTCTTGTCTTTGGGACAGTCGAGTTTTGGACAGGCTTCAAGCAGTCTTGGGAGAGTCTTCGGAGAGTCTGAAGCGATCCACCGTCTAGGAAAACTCGTCAACGAATCTGCAGAGTGCCTCCAGAAGATCGAAAGTTCCGAGTAAGTAATCTACCAGGCCGCAGCCGTCGGCATCCGCGATTGCTTCCGTTCTTTGCGATATTTTGTGCCGTCTTGGCGATATAAAGATCGGACGGCGAGTTTGCCGTCGCTCCGGTGTGTTCACCGGAACGATCTTATTTTGTGCCGTCTTCGCGATATAAAGATCGGACAGCGAGTTTGCCGTCGCTCCGGTGTGTTCACCGGAACGATCTTATTTTGTGCCGTCTTCGCGATATAAAGATCGGACGGCGAGTTTGCCGTCGCACTGGTGTGTTCACCGGAACGATCTTATTTTGTGCCGTCTTTGCGATATAAAGATCGGACGGCGAGTTTGCCGTCGCTCCGGTGTGTTCTCCGGAACGATCTTATTTTGTGCCGTCTTTGCGATATAAAGATCGAACGGCGAGTTTGCCGTTACTCCGGTGTGTTCTCCGGAACGATCTTATTTTGTGCCGTCTTTGCGATATTTCGTGCCGTCTTCGCGATATAAAGATCGGACGGCGAGTTTGCCGTCGCTCCGGTGTGTTCACCAGAACGATCTTATTTTGTGCCGTCTTTGCGATATAAAGATTGGATGGCGAGTTTACCGTCGCTCCGGTGTGTTCTCCGGAACGATCTTATTTTGTGCCGTCTATGCGATATAAAGATCGAACGGCGAGTTTGCCGTTACTTCGGTGTGTTCTCCGGAACGATCTTATTTTGTGCCGTCTTTGCGATATTTCGTGCCGTCTTCGCGATATAAAGATCGGACGGTGAGATTGCCGCCGCTCCGGTGTGTTCACCAGAACGATCTTATTTTGTGCCGTCTTTGCGATATAAAGATCGAACGGCGAGTTTGCCGTTACTCCGGTGTGTTCTCCAGAACGATCTTATTTTGTGCCATCTTTGCGATATTTCGTGCCGTCTTCGCGATATAAAGATCGGACGGCGAGTTTGCCGTCGCTCCGGTATGTTCACCAGAACGATCTTATTTTGTGCCGTTTTTGCGATATAAAGATCGAACGGCGAGTTTGCCGTTACTCCGGTGGGTTCTCCGGAACGATCTTATTTTGTACCGTCTTCGTGATTCAGAGATCGAACGGCGAGTTTGCCGTTACTCCGGTGTGTTCTCCGGAACGCTCTCATAAATATATTTCTTTTGTTTCTTCCTCTCTACTTTCTATAGGACTCAGAGTACGAAAGGACGCGAGGGCAGACAGAGTCGTCACCCACACCTACCGACTGGCCGGCGCTGCCGCCGGCCCGGCATAACTCCATCGACAAAGCGCATCGCGACCTCCAGACAAAAAGAAATCGCCTAACGCCCGCGACTCGTAGGACCAGGGGATCAAGCCGTAAGGCCTGGCGAACCTCTCCCGTCAACGAAAATCACGCGACGCGAAGCAAGTAATTTCGACGATTAACGGGAAAACAATCGCCAGTCTCACGCTCGACGAATGGCCTACCTATTGTGTACGCACCGCAAGCGATAACGCGGCCCGACGCGACGCGTTTTTGCGCGGGTTCTTATGTACAGCGAGCGTCAGACGAAACCAAGCATTTAAACCCGAGCATTTAAATCCGAGTAACGCCTGCAATAACGCCCGCACGAAATCGCTATTTCGGACACAGCCGCGAATTTTCTTATTTTCCATCCGCTGAACCTTCTGTATGTTAAAATAATTACTATTAACGAAGCGACAGTCACGCATCTAACCGAACTAGCACCGGAAATCACACGACCGTTCGCCGCAACGACGAGCCGAGGCGAAACATCACCGCGCATTGAAGCGGTACCCAAACATTGAGGGACCTCGCGAAAATAACACGAGGTCATTGCGTGCTGACACAATAGAAATAAAGCGTCTCTGTCAACCAAACCGATCGACTTTAATCATTCAACGAAAATCACCTTCTCCTAATAAAAACTTCTGCGCGCGATTCGCTAATGACGATCGCGACGCAGGGGCCGGATCGACGATAAAAGAAAACCGAACCCGGAGGCACCGGCGTTACATGGCGTGGCGATCCAGGCTCGTGGCGAGCCAGGATCCGGCAATTAGGAGTAGTTTCTGTTGTAAAAATTTCTGCAATTGTTTTGCCTCGGTCAAGTTTTGTGGTGTGCTGATCTTTTCGCACACTTCGATCGGTGGGTCCTTGGGCGCGACCAATAGTAGGGGTTTGAGCGTGAGGCCGAGGCGAGACCAAAGGTCTACTCCGATGATTAGCGGGGTCGTTAGGTGGGCCATCACTGTGAATGGATGGCTGAGTTGCTGGTCCCCTATCCAGAACATCAGGTGAGTGATTCCCCGGGTAGTTACTTTTGTTCTATTTGCCAGGATGATGTTCTTAACGTTGCCGCGAGGCTGGTCCTCGTCTCGTAGGTACCTGGCGTCGACCAGGGAAGTTTCGGCTCCAGAGTCAATTAGTGCCCGTAGAGGGCGGTTCTGATAGCGCAAGTTTATGAATGGGCGCGGGGTGTATTCTATTGGCGGGGCCGAGGAACGTCGGTTCTCTCCTTTCGGGGTTTCCCGGCGTTGGGTGGCAGTCCTTGGTGAGTACCCCATCTCTCCCGCAGCGGGAGCAGAATTTCTGGGCTGGTTGATCGCAGCCTCGCTGCTGATAACCGGGCTGTTTACAGCGCCAACAGCAAGCCTCACGGTCATAGGCCATCGTGGCCACGGTGGGGCCACTTAAACGGGGAGGCCTTCCTTGCGCACGCTGTTGCAGGATCAGCTCCTCGTATCGTCGTACCAAGCGGCCGAGTTCGACGATATTGGAGGCCTCATATGCCCCGAGGAACATTTTGTACCCGGGGTCCATATTTTCGTGTAATCGGCCGAGGGCATTATCTATTTCGTCACTATCCCCGCTGCGTCGGATCAGCGTGAGTAGAGCGTTTTCGTATTCTCGGTAGGTTTCGTGGGGCCGTTGCCGGCGCTCGGCGATTTGCCGCCGCATCTCGGCGCGATGCCGGGGCGGCAGATATTGTTCGCGAAAGGCCTGACAGAAATCCTCCCATATGTGCCAATTAGGCCGGTGATTACGGTACCATAACAGGGGATCTCCCCGAAGCATTTCGGGTATCCCCCAGAACAATTGTCGGGTCGAAAGCCCGTAGCATATCCGAAGTTCGTCGATACGCTCCAGGAAGTTGAGGGGATCTTTTCCCGTAAATTTGCAATCTCATTTGTGGATTTCATGGATGGCTTCGGCGTCGGTAGGTGCTTTCGTGGCCACGTCCCAGCCGGGGATATGCTCCTCCTCGGTACTGGCTGCACTTGGCACGCGGGGTGGGCTCAGCACCCGGCGCTCCGTGCTCCGGGTCACGAATAGGCCGGGGTTTTCGGTGACAAAACGGCGGAGGCGTCGCCGCAAGTCATCTATCGTGCCGCTCATATCTAGTCCATACTGGCCGAGCCGGTGGCTAATTTCTGCCTTATTCAATTCTTGTATCCAAGCTCGAGGTGCGGAATTCATTCTGGGTCCGGTGGTCTCTCGGTATAACCTCTATTCCTTCTCCTAATTGCCGGATCCTGGCAGGATCGCCATGTAACGCCGTTGCCTCCGGGTTCGGTTTTCTTTTATCGTCGATCCGGCCCCTGCGTCGCGATCGTCGTTAGCGAATCGCGCGCAGAAGTTTTTATTAGGAGAAGGTGATTTTCGTTGAATGATTAAAGTCGATCGGTTTGGTTGACAGAGACGCTTTATTTCTATTGTGTCAGCACGCAATGACCTTGTGTTATTTTCGCGAGGTCCCCCAATGTTTGGGTACCGCTTCAATGCGCGGTGATGTCGGTTCGCTTCGGCTCGTCGTTGCGGCGAACGGTCGTGTGATTTCCGGTGCTGGTTCGGTTAGATGCGTGACTGTCGCTTCGTTAATAGTAATTATTTTAACATACAGAAGGTTCAGCGGATGGGAAATAAGAAAATTCGCGGCTGTGTCCGAAATAGCGATTTCGTGCGGGCGTTATTGCAGGCGTTACTCGGATTTAAATGCTCGGGTTTAAATGCTTGGTTTAGTCTGACGCTCGCTGAACATAAGAACCCGCGCAAAAACGCGTCGCGTCGGGCCGCGTTATCGCTTGCGGTGCGTACACAATAGGTAGGCCATTCGTCGAGCGTGAGACTGGCGATTGTTTTCCCGTTAATCGTCGAAATTACTTGCTTCGCGTCGCGTGATTTTCGTTGACGGGAGAGGTTCGCCAGGCCTTACGGCTTGATCCCCTGGTCCTACGAGTCGCGGGCGTTAGGCGATTTCTTTTTGTCTGGAGGTCGCGATGCACTTTGTCGATGGAGTTATGCCGGGCCGGCGGCAGCGCCGGCCAGTCGGTAGGTGTGGGTGACGACTCTGTCTGCCCTCGCGTCCTTTCGTACTCTGAGTCCTATAGGAAGTAGAGAGGAAGAAACAAAAGAAATATATTTATGAGAGCGTTCCGGAGAACACACCGGAGTAACGGCAAACTCGCCGTTCGATCTCTGAATCACGAAGACGGTACAAAATAAGATCGTTCCGGAGAACCCACCGGAGTAACGGCAAACTCGCCGTTCGATCTCTGAATCACGAAGACGGTACAAAATAAGATCATTCCGGAGAACCTACCGGAGTAACGGCAAACTCGCCGTTCGATCTTTATATCGCAAAGACGGCACAAAATAAGATCGTTCCGAAAACACACCGGAGTAACGGCAAACTCGCCGTTCGATCTTTATATCGCAAAGACGGCACAAAATAAGATCGTTCCGGTGAACACACCGGAGCGACGGCAAACTCGCCGTCCGATCTTTATATCGCGAAGACGGCACGAAATATCGCAAAGACGGCACAAAATAAGATCGTTCCGGAGAACACACCGAAGTAACGGCAAACTCGCCGTTCGATCTTTATATCGCAAAGACGGCACAAAATAAGATCGTTCCGGAGAACACACCGGAGCGACGGTAAACTCGCCGTCCGATCTTTATATCGCAAAGACGGCACAAAATAAGATCGTTCTGGTGAACACACCGGAGCGACGGCAAACTCGCCGTCCGATCTTTATATCGCGAAGACGGCACGAAATATCGCAAAGACGGCACAAAATAAGATCGTTCCGGAGAACACACCGAAGTAACGGCAAACTCGCCGTTCGATCTTTATATCGCAAAGACGGCACAAAATAAGATCGTTCCGGAGAACACACCGAAGTAACGGCAAACTCGCCGTTCGATCTTTATATCGCAAAGACGGCACAAAATAAGATCGTTCCGGAGAACACACCGGAGCGACGGTAAACTCGCCGTCCGATCTTTATATCGCAAAGACGGCACAAAATAAGATCGTTCCGGAGAGCACACCGGAGTAACGGCAAACTCGCCGTTCGATCTTTATATCGCAAAGACGGCACAAAATAAGATCGTTCCGGAGAACACACCGGAGCGACGGTAAACTCGCCGTTCGATCTCTGAATCACGAAGACGGTACAAAATAAGATCATTCCGGAGAACTCACCGGAGTAACGGCAAACTCGCCGTTCGATCTTTATATCGCAAAGACGGCACAAAATAAGATCGTTCCGGTGAACACACCGGAGCGACGGCAAACTTGCCGTCCGATCTTTATATCGCGAAGACGGCACGAAATATCGCAAAGACGGCACAAAATAAGATCGTTCCGAAAACACACCGGAGTAACGGCAAACTCGCCGTTCGATCTTTATATCGCAAAGACGGCACAAAATAAGATCGTTCCGGTGAACACACCGGAGCGACGGCAAACTCGCCGTCCGATCTTTATATCGCGAAGACGGCACGAAATATCGCAAAGACGGCACAAAATAAGATCGTTCCGGAGAACACACCGAAGTAACGGCAAACTCGCCGTTCGATCTTTATATCGCATAGACGGCACAAAATAAGATCGTTCCGGAGAACACACCGGAGCGACGGTAAACTCGCCATCCAATCTTTATATCGCAAAGACGGCACAAAATAAGATCGTTCTGGTGAACACACCGGAGCGACGGCAAACTCGCCGTCCGATCTTTATATCGCGAAGACGGCACGAAATATCGCAAAGACGGCACAAAATAAGATCGTTCCGGAGAACACACCGGAGTAACGGCAAACTCGCCGTTCGATCTTTATATCGCAAAGACGGCACAAAATAAGATCGTTCCGGAGAACACACCGGAGCGACGGTAAACTGGCCGTCCGATCTTTATATCGCAAAGACGGCACAAAATAAGATCGTTCTGGTGAACACACCGGAGCGACGGCAAACTCGCCGTCCGATCTTTATATCGCGAAGGCGGCACGAAATATCGCAAAGACGGCACAAAATAAGATCGTTCCGGAGAACACACCGGAGTAACGGCAAACTCGCCGTTCGATCTATATATCGCAAAGACGGCACAAAATAAGATCGTTCCGGTGAACACACCGGTGCGACGGCAAACTCGCCGTCCGATCTTTATATCGCGAAGACGGCACAAAATAAGATCGTTCCGGTGAACACACCGGTGCGACGGCAAACTCGCCGTCCGATCTTTATATCGCAAAGACGGCACAAAATAAGATCGTTCCGGTGAACACACCGGAGCGACGGCAAACTCGCCGTCCGATCTTTATATCGCAAAGACGGCACAAAATAAGATCGTTCCGGTGAACACACCGGAGCGACGGCAAACTCGCCGTCCGATCTTTATATCGTGAAGACGGCACAAAATAAGATCGTTCCGGTGAACACACCGGAGCGACGGCAAACTTGCCGTCCGATCTTTACATCGCCAAGACGGCACAAAATATCGCAAAGAACGGAAACAATCGCAGATGCCGACGGCTGCGGCCTGGTAGATTACTTACTCGGAACTTTCGATCTTCTGGAGGCACTCTGCAGATTCGTTGACGAGTTTTCCTAGACGGTGGATCGCTTCAGACTCTCCGAAGACTCTCCCAAGACTGCTTGAAGCCTGTCCAAAACTCGACTGTCCCAAAGACAAGAACTGTCGGGTTTATATATCCGTCATTTTCTGTCTTCGGTTTCTTTCGTTGATTAATCCGAATTTGATCGAGAGTAATCGTGAGTATGCGACGTCCGCCGCGGATCGTTTTGGCGGCGCCGCGAGTTCGGCTGGGTGGCCGATCATTCCCGAGCGTTGCTGCCGGGTCTTCGGCCAGCCTCGGGTGAGCTCGTTGAATGGCGCGGTGACAGCGCGGGTCGGGGGGCGTGCGCTCAGCTGACTGCCACGTGATGTTCAGCGGCAGTCAGCGTAACGACATATTTGCTGGTATGTGTCGTTACAAGATCAGCTACCAAGGAGAGCTCCAGCGAGAATCGTGAAGAGAATTCGGCGAGAAGGCAAGGCATCCGCCGGTGAGTAAAGCTTCCACACCGTACCGAACCACCGGGAACTTTTACAAGACCCGGCAGCCGAGCCTCGTCGGCCGATCAGGCATCGCGACTTTACCGTACTTGTCCGTCTGTGTCGGCAGCAGTTAGCCACCGGCATAAAATATTTCTAAATCTCTGTTCGCGAATTTACCGTATTCGTCCGTCTGTGTCGGCAGCAGTTAGCCATCGGCACAGAATATTTCTAAGTATCTGTTCGCGAATTTACCGTATTCGTCCGTCTGTGTCGGCAGCAGTTAGCCACCGACACAGAATATTTCTAAGTATCTGTTCGCGAATTTACCGTATTCGTCCGTCTGTGTCGGCAGCAGTTAGCCACCGACACAGAATATTTCTAAGTTCCTGCGCGCGGATACCAGTGCTCGTCCGTCTGTGTCGGCAGCAGTTAGCCACCGGCATAAAATATTTCTAAATCTCTGTTCGCGAATTTACCGTATTCGTCCGTCTGTGTCGGCAGCAGTTAGCCACCGACATAGAATAATTTCTAAGTTCTGTTCGTGAATATAAGTGCTCGTCCGTCTGTGTCGGCAGCAGTTAGCCACCGACACGGAAGATTTCTAAGTATCTGTTCGCGGATTTATACGTACTCGTCCGCCGACGTTAGGCAGCAGTTAGCCGCCGCGCCGAATTAGACTAAGTTTCTGTTTCCGAAAGAACGGCAGCAGTTAGCCACCGTTCCGCGATTTCTAGGTGCTCGTCCGTCTGTGTCGGCAGCAGTTAGCCACCGGCACAGAATATTTCTAAGTATCTGTTCGCGAATTTACCGTATTCGTCCGTCTGTGTCAGCAGCAGTTAGCCACCGGCACAGAATATTTCTACGTCTCTGTTCGCGGATTTATATGTGCTCGTCCGTCTGTGTCGGCAGCAGTTAGCCACCGGCACAGAATATTTCTAAGTATCTGTTCGCGGATTTATGTGCTCGTCCGTCTGTGTCGGCAGCAGTTAGCCACCGGTGCAGAATATTTCTAAGTATTTATGTACGGAATATAAGTGCTCGTCCGTCTGTGTCGGCAGCAGTTAGCCACCGACACAGAATATTTCTAAGTATCTGTTTCCGACCAAACGGCAGCAGTTCGCCGCCGTTCCGCGATTCATAAGTGCTCGTCTGTCTGCGTCGGTAGCAATTAGCCACCGACGTAGATTAATTTCTAAATTCCTGTGCGCGAGGATAAGTGTTCGTCCGTCTGTGTCGGCAGCGTTGGCCACCGACGTAGAATATTTCCGAAGCATTGGTTCGCGGAATTATCAGTGCTTGTCCGACTTTGTGACCGTGGTACGCTGCCCGGAATAAACCACCTCCCGCTTATCCAAAGAACAGCTGGCGTAAGTCGCCCTCAACAGGACTCGTGGCCGAGGACGTCGGACCACCAAGAGGCTGCGGGACATCCCCTCTGACCCCGCGGATAGGGGACCGTCCTTGCGGCTAAGCGGGGAATCTCGGGCACCAAGGAACGGACATCGCCGACGCCACACCAGGCCAGCGAGCCGCCCACATACACTTATATATATATATATATTATATAGCATCGAACGTTTTTTAAATAAACGGGGCGCCTTGCGGGACGCACCCAACTTGTTAACACAGAAACGCTGAACACACATTTCTTCCGAGAAGCTACCTTGAATTAGCCCTTCACCCGACTAACGCACCGACGCGGCGGCGAGCGAGGCGTCGCGGAAGCGGCGAGCCGGGCGCGACGGTGGGGCGACCGATCGCACCGAACCCCGCGGGCGTTACCGTTACACCTTCTTACTTTTTGGACAAAAGGGTGAAAATATATTGTTTTGCCGAATAAGATCGCGTTCTTTGAGATTTCAATGTTCTCGAATGTAGCGATAATAAGATTAGTGTCTATTAAAGTATACTGACCGGGATTCGCTTTGTCTGGACTTTTTCGTTTTAGTCGTGAAACCGATAAAGGTTTCGACCAATATCCGGACCATCCCCTAGGAGCTCTTATGTGATTTAGGATTAGGTCACATTCAATTTCCGTGTCGTCTATACCTCTAATAATAACCATTTTTTGTATTTTAAAATTGGGGATGAAAGCTATCCATGTTTCCCCATTGATAATACTGTCACGTTTGTTCCATATTATCGAGACAAATTCGTTGGCAAGGTTGAACGTAGGAAAGTTTAAACTAAACTTACCATTGCCAGTTTTTCTCAAGTCAAAAGCTGAGTTAAGAAAAGGGCCTATTTCAGCCCATCTAATTAAGTTTTTGCATAGCTTAATACTACCTATAGAACTTTCCAGGTGATTAGGTGATCCTACTTTAATGATCTTTTCCAAGAGAACCGTATAGGGTCCTGGGTTAACTGATTTATATCTATTTTTGATGAGAGTCGCATAGTGTTCAGGTACATCTGAACAAACTTTCTTATTGAAGAAACCACCCTGGGTGGATGGATTGTCTATTTCGGTAGTGTCCATACACAAAGTTAGGCGTTTTTTTGGATTACTCACTTTTTTACCAGGTTCTTGGGCACTGTGAGATCGTTCTTGTGTTATACTTGGGGAGCTGTTAATTTTCTCCATTATCTTTAGTGTGGTCGGGATCCTAGACTTTCTCGAATCCAAGGTGTTGTCGGATTTTCCCAGAGAATTGTCAGTAGGATTTATCAAGTCGTGAAGCCCTTCTATTGGGGCATCATCATCTAGTGTGTCCATTTTTGTTAATATTAGGCAGCGCCTACGAATCCTTTTGAACCCGTAGTAAGCAATATGTTTGATTAGGTTTTAGGCGGGAAAGCCTGTTTGTCCTATGGAAACCTGTGAAGGTTAAGTTTCCTTTATTTCCTCAAGTGAGCCTTAGCAGGTGCAGATCAAGCTATAAATTATTCTCAGGGACATTTCTATTAATATCTACTCTAAATACTGTCACTTATTAATTAGAAGGAATGCTTTCAATCTTATTCCAACAAGAATTTCTTTCGCACCGAATTACACTGTATTGCTATCTTAACTTCCCGTACGAGAGTCAGTCGAGAGAGATAGAGTAGAGATAAGGCGAACAAACAATATAGAAAGTCGCAGTAGCCGTCGCGAGACACGCGAAAGAGTCGATAATCGAATAAGAGCAAATAGTCGGTAGCATTTCAAAGCAATAGGTGGACCGCACCCATAATTATAATAAGTGTGATATTTGTCCGGAGCCACATATTGAACTGAACTGAACTGATAATAGGCCTGTTCGTTTTGTCTGCACTGCTGAATTAGTGCATTAAGTTAAAGTGAAACAAACGTAGATTTTCTCACTTCAACTTGTTGCACCAGTTCAGCAGTGCAGACAAAACGAACAGGCCTATTAGGTTTGTTCTTTTTCGAAACACGTAAACTACACTAGATCTGTACTGAACTGAACTAGGACAGACTGGGACAAACAAATACAACACTGGTTTACATCAGTGCAGAAGTGGCACCAATGATAAAAGAACATTAAAGTGCAGTAAGCAATATGGCGCATTACGCATTATTATTTGATTCTTCAGATGAAGAAGATTTTATGATAATCCCACCGTTACAACCTATCGTAGATGAAAATGATGACGGTAATATGAAATATACGGTAATATTAAATATACAATAAATTTTATTATATTATTAATTTATATTATAAATTTCAAGAAAAAACTAAAAATTAACTATAACTTATATTAAATTTGTAGATCAAAATATATTAATATTACACCCAATTTTAAGTATAATTCAACGAATTGCACATATTAAAATTGTTAATTATGTAGAAAATATTGTACATAATTACAATGATATGGATTTTATAATGCACTTCCGCTTATCACGACAAATAACATACAGTTTAATAGACCAATTCAGAGTTTCGGAAATATTTACTTCCATGGAAAGTAAGTATTATAATAAAAATTTTCATTGTCTTTAAGTTTGGTTTGCAGAAAAGTTTAGATAACTTATATATGATATAGGTTGGAAAGAAAATACTCAGACAGAATGTCTGAAACGGGAATAAGACATCTTTTAGACATCTTACGACCAGATATCTTAAAGAGATCTGAAAGATGTCTTATGTCCCGGTTTTGGACATTAGTGCTGTCTGCGTAATTTACTTTTTAACAAAATAATATATTCTATGTTATATGTATAACTTAAAGTGTATTTTCTTATAGATCTTGTAGGCTCTAAAATTACAGCCGAAAAACATATATTGACTTATTTATGGTTTATAGGGCATGAAAGTGCATCATACAGAGATGTTGCCGACAGATAACACTGGGATAACACTTAATACCTTATATAATATTATTACTAGAGTTACAGATTTTATAATCTCTATTATGCCTAATATTATAAAATATCCAACTGCAGTTGAAAAAATGGAAAAAATGGAAACTGCAGCTTTTTACGAAAGAGAAAAAGGATTCCCTGGTGTAATAGGTAACATATTTATATTCATATATTTTTTAACTATTTTTTTATTACATAGTGATGCATTATTTATATTTGACATTGTTGTAGGTGCTATTGATGGTTCTCATATCCGAATTGATCGACCATTACAAGATTCTGATTCATATGTTAACCGAAAACATTATTTTTCATTACATGTTCAGGGAGTTGTAAATCATAAAATGAAATTCATGGATGTTTTCATAGGATATCCGGGCTCAATGCATGACGCACGGGTATTTCGAAATTCACCAATTCGCAACGATTTGTCGAACTTTGTGAAGGTAAGAAATATAATATCGCAAAGGTAATTAATAACAAAAATTGATACCATTATTTCTTACAAATCTTTTTACAGATAATTATTTTTTATTGGGTGATAGTGCATATCCCTGTTTGAAACAACTAATTGTACCATACAGGGATAATGGACATATGACACATGCACAAAGAACTCTCAATCGCAAATTAAGTTCTTCACGAGTGATTATTGAAAACGCATTTGGCTGTCTAAAATAGCGTTTTCGACAGTTATATCACTTTAAGTTAAGAAACATAGTGCGAAAGGTACAGGTCATACACGCCTGTTGCGTGCTACATAATATTGCAGATATTAATGACAATATTTACAATATTTAGAAGAACAAACAAATGATGAATATCCTGATATTGAAGTTGTAAACCGCACGTGGAAGTGAATGATGCACCTAGAGAAGTATTACAAATCATTTCTTCAAGTATCATTCATTACAAATATCTTTATTAATCATCAAATATCATTTCTTCAAATATCATTTATTACAAGTATCTTTATTAATAATATTTTATTTTATTTCTTTGAAAATAAAACATTTCTTTAAACTTCTATTAAATATTCATACTTATAACATTTTTTAAAAGATTAATATTGATAATATAGAAACTTCAAATACAAACTTCTTGAAATAAAACTTTCATAATAAACTCTCATTTAAAAATAATTTTTATATTTAACTATAAAATTTAAATTACTGTAAGACTTTAACTGATATTAAATAAACATTTCATTCTTTTGTATTGAGTAGTGTAGAAATTCTTTGAGTAGTTGATTTTTTCCTCTTTCAATTTATTAGCTTTTTTAAGTTGTTCAACACATTCTTCTTCTGCAATTCTTATTTTTTGATATTCATTTAACAACTCCTTTTGTATCTCATTCTTAATATTTTTACCTTCAACAATGTCCGTTGACAGTTTGATTTTACTTTTTTGGCAACTTTCTAAAAATCGAGCTGTAGTGCCCATTTGTTTTCTCTCATTTTTTTTAAATAATGTCTGTAACATATGTTTCTGATTAATCTGAAACTAGTTATACATCACTAAAAAATATTTTTGTTCAACTTACTTGTTTGGAACAATTACTTGCAATGTTTTGAGTCTCAAAATTCTGTTTTGAGGTTGGTACATCTGTTGCCAGTGCACTTCGTATGTTTGGCTTATCCATAGATTGATTATCATTATTATCATCTATTGGTCTAAATAAATAGATAATAAATAAGTAACTAAAACATGAACATGAAACTTTACCTATTCTTAACTTTCATTATTCTACATATTAATTAAAGATGTTAGGTACTAGTAAGATGTTATAAGCCCCTATTTAGATTTATATATTTTTTTAGATATATATAATAATATTAAAATAAGTAGGATTTAAGTATGTATGCACTACTTACAAATATTTCTCTATTGCCCTGTCATTTCTTATAATGAGACCTTCTCTACCAGACACAGCTAATGGTTCGATACTGTGTTTTGATCCTAATAATTCAGTCAATTCTCTGTAATAATTATAAATATTTTTTATTAATATATTCCACACAATATTTTTTTATTTTAACTCAATTAACTCAATATATCATACTTACATTTCGTACGGACACGTCATACGACCTCTACCTGTTTTTTTATTATTGGAGATCATATTTTTATAGGATCTTTCGAGAGATTTGTACTTGTCCTCGACTTGAATTACATTTACATTGTATCCTTTACTATTCATTTGTATTGTTATCTTATTCCATAAAAATTTTTTTGTAGCAATTTTTCTATTCTTGAACAGTTTATTCATCTCTTTATAAATACTTAAAAATAATTTTGTATTTGCATCACACCAGGTAAATGTATTATATTCAGTTCATATCGCAGCATCATTTTCTTTATTTGTTTCTTGATCTACAATTACAACATCATCACGTAATGGTATTATTAATGTTTTACCATCAATAGAACACTGTATTTGGTTATAATCAAAATTAATGTTATTGTAACTCAATTCGAATTGTATGCCACCTGCAAATATATCATGTAACTTAATTCTTTATTTGATTATTTACATAATTTGTAGTGTTTAGATAAAAAATTTAATATTTTCAGAGACACAGGTGACGTATCCATTATTAATTATAACATTTCCCTCTACATCCTTCTGTATATGTGCGATTTCTTCATTTCTATTTTCCATTATTTCCTTTTAATATATTTACAAATTTTATTTTATTTTATTTTATTAGGATTATTCAGGAGAATAGTCTTAAGAATATATATTAAGAAAAAAAAATTATTGAAATATACATTGTCTGTGTGAATTGAAACAAATAATTACAATAAAGATGTGATAAAACACAGATTTTCTTTCTTTGACTTGATGCCTAGATACCGCTAAACTGGCTGCACTAGACACCGCTAAATTGGCTGCACTAGCTTAAGATCTGAGGCCAGTGCACTGAACTGTTGCACTGTCCGCTGTTGCACTTCGAAAAAGAACAGCGATGTCGACGTCATTTCCGATAAAACAGAATGCTTTGGTGTACACTTCTTGCACTAGTGTACACTAGTTCAGAAAGTGCTTCGAAAAAGAACAAACCTAATAAGTGTGTTATTGTGTGTAAAAGACATTTTATGTTGTTATTAAATACATTTTATTAAATCTCAGTACTGACTTTATTAAAGATTCAGAACCTGACAAAAAGGAAGTTTAACTGAATAGGATTCCTAAGGATACGGAAGTTGTCTTACAGATTTATTTAGATTTATCAGAAGTGAGACAGACAGAACTTTACAGTACACTCTGGCTGCGTTCGGATATTCACTGCCAGTATTGAAAATACATAGTTTGTGTCACCTATATTATAGATTTTCAGTGCTGGCAGTGAATATCGGAACGCAGCCTCTGTATATACACTAAAGCATATGGCTACCTTCGCCATGCGGCACGGTGGATGCGTCACCCCTGAGCGCGTATATATTGTGTGTTGCTTGCCTGTATTATGTGTCGCTTGTGATTAATTGGAATTTATTACCTGTGTGTTATTTATACAAGTACGCACGATGCAATAGATCAATGAATGACAAGAATTGGCCGATGCATAATTAAAAGCGTGATATATAATTCGCGAGTTCTTATCTCGCGATGGGCAATTGCATCAGGAGTATGCTGAAGAAGCTACAAAGAAATCGTAGCACAGAGAGGTAAGTTTTTACAACCTACTGACCTGTGATAAACATTAGATTTATTTATATTATCTATATACATTTCAGAACCATTATCCTGCTCATTGTGGGATTGGACAATGCCGGAAAATCTTTGATTTTGAATCATATCAGTGGTGGTAAATATCTTGGTTTGAGTAAAATGAAGATATCTCTCAATGCTGGGACAGTATCCAACTTTGAGCATTTTTATTGTTTTGGGCTTTAAATTTGAATATTTAAATTTTTATCTTATACAGCGGAGCTTTTTCTGTGAATGACAAACTTATTTTTCCCAAATTTAAGTCTAAGAGGTTGTAAACTCAAATCTTAAGACTATTTTCAAGAAATAGAGATTATGAATAGTGTTGTCTTAAAAATATAAATGTAGGCTTTGCAAATAAGTTCTTTAATCTTTCATATAGTGTATATTTTTATTTTTGTAGATCCTGATCAAAATGTATTGCCTACAATGGGGTTCCGCATGGTATCCTTAAAGCACAAATCCTATTTAGTGAAGATATATGATGTTGGTGGCAGTTCACAAATTAGAGCATTGTGGCCTAAATATTACAACGATGTGAGTGATTTTTTTTATATATTTTCCAAATAAAGGATAAATTGCAATTATATAAATAACTTAAATGTAATTAGTGATAAGTAATTAATGAAATTATTAATAATTACACAATCGCTCATTATATTTGTATATAGTGTCAATGGAAGATCCCTCGCTATTGTATCTCTTACTTGACATCTTTTAGATACACGGTCTTATATATGTGGTGGATGCTAGCGATATTTCCCGTCTTGCTGAAAATAAAGTTGTATTTAACGAATTAATCACACACGAGCATATCTCGACGAAACCATTGTTGTTGTAAGAACTAAATTTACGCTTACGTTCGCACACTCTTAATTTGCGCACTCACGACCATTGCTTTATACACAGTGCATAATTCAAAGTAAAAAAAAGAAGAAAGGAAATTGGGCTCTGAATTATTTATACGTATATGTGATTAAGAACGTAATATAGATAAGGTTAGTGATATCACCGATGCTGCATTCTCATCACCTCATCATCGTGTTTGTAATACAATGTATAGACTTGCCAACAAACAAGACTTGAACGGTGCTATCGACGAATTGGACCTGGTTGAGAACCTGGACGTGGAACACGCGGCCAACGCTATGAAGTGTCCTACCAGAGTGGAAACATGTTCTTGCGTTTACAACAAGGAACAATCCAAGAGTAACACTTCTTTGGGCATAAGAGACGGGTATAAGTAAGTCTGCAGTCAGTTAATAAAGTCTAGATGCACGTACAAAGTGAGGATTCCATAACATATACTTCCACGTTTGTGATTAGATGTTGTTTTGCGTAGGTGGTTATTGGACACGATCGTGAAGAATTACACAGTGTTGAACAGCAGAACGAAACAGTCGCAACGATCTCAATGTGAGAGAATCAAGGATTCGCAGTCTGTTGCATCAAATACGCCGTCGAGAATATCCGTTCACTCGAATCCCTTTAAACCTATCAAAGATCTCTTGGCGTCGAAGGTGTGCAACAAATCAATCACACAATTAATTTTGCTTAGTCAAATTCTTTTTTCTTTTATTTATCTTTCATCTTAACGATACGTTTGGCAGTTGATGTAATAGCAATGCTTTAAAATTTTAGGATGAACTCGTGATAAGTGAGTCACGCAATGGTACGTAGTATCTAGCTGAAAAGAGAAATATATATATATACATATATATATATACACATACATATATATATATATATATATATGCTTATAATACGTTGATATGAGATAGAAATTCATGTGTGCACGAAACGTTTCTCATAGGTACCAGTGGCGGGAAAAGCATCGCGAAAGCTTTCGTGCGGAGAAACAAGACTGCCCCTCTTCCACATGAGCAATCGATTATCGAGTACGAAAATCTCTCGCCTAATGTGGAAGCTCTACAATCCCCCGACTTGGCCGGAGAGAAGAGCACGCAAACTATGACAACGATATTAGATCCCTTGAACTTGGAGATCGATCATCGCACCAGTTACCCGCACACGAAACTAATCCGTCCGTACACCGCGCCAGAAAGATCGCAACGATTACCGAACAAGATGACGATCATTAATATTCCCGGACAAGTGCCCCAATAACAAGATTTGTAATCTTTTTTTTATACTTAATTGATTCAGGGACCAAGTTGTACTTTATCTGTAATAACGTAAGTGCAAAGCCGTGTATTCGCAGCTACATCATTGCAGGAAACACTGTGCCCTTTCAACGTGCGTGGCTTTTGAACATTGCCATTTACAGTGAATCGATTTATATGACTGTATTAAGTTAATTAATCTCGTGTATGAAGATATATTCTTGCCATGTTGTTATAAAAGTTACCGTTTCCAAAGTCGCAGGTAATGCGAAAGTAATTTTAATTTTGTGAACATTATAAAGTATGGTGGTATTTATTAATAAATTTGTAAATCTCTATA
This sequence comes from Harpegnathos saltator, assembly GCF_003227715.2. NCBI lineage: Eukaryota > Metazoa > Arthropoda > Insecta > Hymenoptera > Formicidae > Harpegnathos > Harpegnathos saltator. Next base: position 55,804 of record NW_020229960.1, on the reverse strand, counting down.
ATGTATATGTATATGTATTTATTTTATCTAATACAAGAGACATTCAAGAAATATACGTTTTAGTATTTAAAGAGGAAATATACAGTGTATGTACCTGATTGACTTCAACGTTAAAAGATGACAACAAAGCCGTGCGTTTTATCTCATTTATTTTATAAATTTGTACACAAGTCCGTGTATCGAAAGATATTACAAATATATGTGATACAAAAAAGCACACTTAGGTATCGCTAAAGCTAGGGTATAAAGATGCTGCAAAATTACTAATATATCGGTAACATTGATGAAAAATGCAGTTCCAAAAATGAATTCATGTGGCATTACAGCGCACACACTTATCACAAGGTACAATGCAAGGGACATTGTACAGTATTTACTTTGCAACCGCATCATTATATTTTTGAGCAATCACTTTGTAACATCATGTAGATAAGATGTTCATATTGCAAAATCACGTTTATATGATATAAATTGCGAACACTTGGTGGCTACGTTCAACAGAAATCAGCGCTCGATGATTATTGTACCTGAAGGGTATGTTTCTCCGAATCTATAAAGAATCTTAAAGCATACTCTAATCACAGACAATGACCGCTAAGCGCTTCTGCTGAGTGCAACCACTTCATAAAAGGAACAATAAGTGAGATCGCAATTCGCAGAAATTACTAGTGTCATATATAAATTGAGATGTCTTAATATATATGTTATATGTAGTCTTACATAATTTAACCGTAGTTATCAAACAATTGCGAGTGTATAAGGCATATGAGAATTCGATTATTCTTACTATGAAAGACTCGGTATCACGTTCCGTAAATTTTGTCTCTCTTATAATCACTGCCGCAGTCGCGGATATTAATAATTGATTCTTAAATATACTTTTACGTTTATTAAATTAGCAATACAGCACATTGCACACCCGCTGACGATACTTCGGCGTATTTACAAATAACTCATCCCAATTAATCTAATTATGGCGAAATTTATTTCGTACTTTCTTTTTTCAATCATTTTCGCAACGTCTAAATACTCGTAGTTGTTGCTTACAATTAACCACAACTACTTGTGTATTTTAGGCAGATTATATCAATTAAGTAGAACTGAAATACACATTCGTCGATGTCAGGCTATTGCTTGTTGCAAAGGACATACACAAATTGCTTTTACATGTTTGGTATAAAATATATGTATATACGGGAAAAAAACTCTATCGTGTAACCGATTTTGTTATCTGGGGATCAGGCGAAAACTCGATTGTAGGAACAGAAAGATTCCCTGTAGAAGAGATTTATATTTGATTTTTTTCAATTATCTTAACAGAGTTTTAGCCGGATGTTCTGATCATGATGAATCAGATCATGATGAATCAGATGTTTCTTGTCACCGAATTACCTGATTCCCATTTTATTACACGAACTGAGATTTCTTTTCCGTGTATGATTATAAAAATTCAAGACAGTCACATTGCATATACATATACTGATTAAAAAATATTCTATTTATATGCAACATCAAAATGCTATTGCAATAGAATGTATGAAATATTTATATTTCTTTCCTTTATATACGTTTCATATATATATATCAATATATATCTATATGAATTATGGATGAAAAATATTACGGATAGTTGCATATGGTATATTATTTAATATAATCGATAAATCTGTCATTTTTTTGTACTTATTATGTACCTTAATTACTTGCTAAATGAAGATCTCCCAGGCAAAGCAACTGCTTCAGAGGAGATTTCATGTACCTGCTAATAAATTTTTGTATTTCATACTTTAATGCTTATCATAAATAGTTGCACTATATATTCAGATAAGATTAAGAAATGATAACTTTCTTTTTAACAATTTTTTTATATCGTGATAAATCGAACTGAGAACAAAGAGAGAAAATGCACATTTATGACAGTGGTTATCTTATCTTTTGCAAAAGATAGGATACAAATTACAAAAAAATAGCTCAAAAAAAGAGAAGGGCAAGAAAAAAATATTATGTATAAAAGCTTACCATTGATGAGAAAAGATATTTTCTCTTATTATTTTTAGCTTAAATGTTACTCTAATACTTGCACGGACGTGGTCAATTTGTCAAGAATTACAAAACATACAAGATTCTGTGACCAGAATACAATACACGGTAATCGTCTAAGTAAAACTGACATGCTCCATTTTTAGCAGCTTTGATAAACGATTAGATCTGTGTATTGAATACATATATCAGCAGCACATAGCCTTAACACATATTTTAATTAGACTATTCATAATTTTTAATTGTTCATAGCTGTTTTTGGAGATTAATACATAACTATTACTGTAATAAACGTATCGCTTTGACATATAGATCCTGAATAAATAAATAACAAATTAATAACTCAGTCGAACAATATGTTAAGGCTATCATGCTGGTCTGTATACATGATTAGTAAACAGATAATTACTTACTTTATACTGCAGACTATACGAGACCATTATTGGAAGATTGGGTAAATCTTACCAAACGCGTTAACATAGAAGTGATGCATGGAATTTGTTTTTGCTGATGCATGGTAATATTGTCAGGTGTGTTAGATTCGAAATCTATGGCAACACGTTGGCATACAAATGTCAGTAGAGTCAACAGGTCATAGCGAGTGCCGTTTTCTCGCAATTCCATGCACAATGCCTGCATGAACCATGACCCACGACTAGTATTCCTCCAGGAGTAATAACCTGATAATTAGAAGGATATTTTTCAATTACAATTTAGTTCTTTACATTTTTACATTTTTACATTCTTACATTATTCTGAAGAAAGTTGTGTGTTCAAGTAGTAATACAAACCAGGTATTGTTGAATAAGCAATCAGAAAGTCTGCTTGACTTGGGATACGGAATGTTCCAGTTGGCAATCCATCTGTTTCAGTACGTTCCTTCAGAGTAGCACCTGAATCCAGTTTATCACCCTGACAGGCTTGTATAAAAAACATCTTAGGTTTACCAGCCAGAGATGGGCATCTATCAGCAGTGAAATGCTGCCAGAGAGAATCAGCTTTGTATGCAGTATCATGAGCATAGAGTAATCCAAGTTCACCATGACTTAATACAGCTACTACCAAGCAATCATGTTGGGAATGATCCATGTCTGCAACTATAGAAATAATAATTTGCTACTATTTCATAAAGTATATTTTCTATACACTGCATTTATTTTATCAAGTACTTTTTAAATGTTTTTTTTTTTTTAGTAAACAAGTAATTTTTTAGTAACAAGGCAAATAAGCAACTCAAAGTTTGGCTTACCCCTTTCTAAATTCTTCACTATATCTCTCTGATTTGAATTATGAAAATCATTTACTTCAAAACCAAGGTTTTTCAGTGTATTGCTTAAATTCTCACAATCAACATTTGTACCACAGCGAGGTTTAAGATGTGAGATAGTAAAAAATTCATGGTTAAAAATGATGGCTAAGCCACGTTTGGGATGATTCATGTTATAATGAGTAGCATAGCGTTCTGTAGGTGCTGTTTGCAAGGGCCGCATGGGAGCAACGTTATTCCTACAAAAAAATTTTATTTTATCCTTTTACTTAAATAACTTAATCGATTCAATAGATTCAATAAAATTCGGGAAACGGTTCGTTTCAATAAAGTGCCTGATCAATTATTCCATATTAAAAACCATTACTTCACTATAGTTGATGATATAAAAATATCTCATTTAGCGTGTCATATATAATTTCATTTTATTCTATTTCCATTTTGGATCAAAAGTTATTCATTAAAATTATATTTACAGAAATTCATGTCTTATTTTCACGTTTGCATATCTATCGCGGGACTTCATATTGGAGCAACATGAACAAACGATTTCGCATGTATGTTATGGGGGTTGATCATAAATTTTCTCCTGTAACGTAAACTCGTGAGAAGGGCGAAAATTTAATTTAAAATGTGGAATTTTGTACATTTGGAAATGTTCACGTGTTCATATTAGAAGACAAAATTTATGATCGCCTCTATGGTGTAGTCTGGCATGGTGTTTGTTCTTTACCTAGTGCAGCCGAACGCATCACCGACATCGTCGCCGTGCACCGTAGTGTAACCCTTGCTGTCTGGTTCCAGGGAACACATGACGTTGATTTCACGAGAATCTGATCACAGGGAAAAGGTAAAGTCTCGTAGTGCAGTTCTGTGATAACACGTCTAGGCAATACGTCTAAGCAATACGTCGTAGAAACAAGCTCCAACGTTCTCACGCACACAAAGCAAAATCGCTTCTGTCAGAAACGCGCGTTCTAGAAGGAATGGCCTATGTTAAGAAGAATCGCATAGAGTGGAAAATAAGTAATAGACTGAACGTCCCACAAAAGACTGCAACTGCATCTGAAAGATAGCATGACTGTGAATAGTAGAAGAGAAATATAGTTGTCCTTTATATTTCATTATCAAATCTCTTTGATAAGAAGACAATTTATATTTAAATTTGTATTTTTCTGTCCTCGATTGTCTTGGTTTCTCCCCATTCGATTGTCATCTAACATTCCTAGGAAGAAATTTATTCTATTGGACATTGAGTTATGATTAATCTGAAAACATATACCAATTAAGCCAGCAGCACACGGTGCTTGTTTTCGTGCTGGATTGCTTGCTGGATGAAAATATTGCGTTCTGATTGGTACATTCCCATCCATCTTCGGAAATGTACCAATCAGAACGCAGTATTTTCATTTAGCAAGCAATCCAGCACGAAAACAAGCACCGTGTGCCGCTGGCTTTAATCAGAGAGAAGCTTGAGAGCGGGCATGGCTGCATTTACAGCGTTATGGAAAAGTTGGCTGATTCGAAGCGCCAATTGGGTCCATTTTTCATGGACATGAACTACTAAGCCAATGTCCACGATTTGTTGGTACTACCAGAGAGAAGAATGAGAGCGGCCACCGGCCGTATTTCGGGGGTACGGCTAGGCGCATTTTAGATACGCCATCTGACCAAAATGCGCCTAAACTACGTCCGCTAGGCGCACTTTCGCGGTGATAAAAGTAAAATGCGCCTAGGTTCGTGTCCGTACTGCTTCCATGCAATGGATAGTAGGTTAGAAAAAGACAGACGACAGACAATCGTTCCGTCTTTGTCTCACTACTGAGCGGCGCGCGGCAGTAAACACGAGGCGAGGTAGCGGCGATCTTATCGTTAAGTGAACATCTCTCCGCTTTTCTTTCATCTTTCACGCTCCAGAGACATCAAAAGACGCGGTAGCGTCTCGTGTCAAGGGAACGTGCGAAGCGAGGAATTATTTTTCACGCACGCGAGATAGCACATGGGAGACTAGACGAGCGTCGACATATTATCTGTTTCTTTCCCGTTCGTCTAGCTTATTGACTGCGTGAGCTGCGAGATTTTTCTCGCTACTCCTATACCTCGCTCTTTCTCTCTCTCGCTCGTTCTTTCTCTCTCTCACGCACTTGCTCGCTCTTCCTCTCTTCTCGTGTTCTTACGGCTTGATTAAATATATTAATTACATGACAATATATATATAAATAAATGACACATATATAGTATATATGTATATAAAGAATATTTAGTATTAATGCCCAAATAAAGAAAAGAGAATTATAATGAGAGACGAAAAGTTAATAGAAATCCACTCTTAGCCAATATATACATCTTTTAAAAATGATTTGTTATTAAAGTATATGACAGAATAATTTATTTATGCTAATAAATTTAAATTAAAAATTAAATGAAATGTTATTTGTTTTGTAAAAGATATTCTATTGTTACATTTTTCTTTTCGTAGCAAAAATAAATTTAGTCTAGTAAAAAAAGAAATTAGTTTTATTATCATATTTCAATTACGACTTTATTATTTAATTTTACGAATAGATAACGTGCATATTGTTGCTCAACGGAAACCGCGAGAAAATGGTGATCTCCGTCAGAAAATGAATGCAAACTTTTTAATAATATAATAATTTTCTTACGTAAGTGTTTGTTTTTATAGTATAACCTGTTGAATTTTATTAATTATTAATTCAGCATGTTATATAGTATAAAAAATATATTTTAATATAAAAATTAATGTAATATTAATTGTTTGCATTTGTAAGAAATATGGATAGAATAGGATAGGTTGTAATGATACATAGGAAGAAAAAAGATAGATGGATAAATAGATAGATAGATAGATAGATAGATATAGAGATAGATATAGATGGATAAATAGATAGACAGATAGATAGATAGATGGATAGATAGATAGTTAGATAGTATAGAAAAAAAGATAAATAGAAATATAATTATCATTATTATTATTATTAATGTTTTCAGTTTCAAGAGAACATTCGCTTAAACGTAAGTCTTACTTAGGTCCAGTTTCACGACTTATATTATATTAACCGGAATATATTATACGATTTATATTATTTTAACCGGAATATAATTCGTTAATATTAGAAGTACCGAGCGGTTATTTCTGATCGTTTCTATTTTTTAGATTAATATCCTGTTTCTTTAAGATTACAGGATTTTTGTTTTGAGGGTTTGTTTAATGTGATGTTTGTAAAGAATGTATATAAATTTCTACATATAAGATTAAAAATATGAAAAATATTGCAGTGAAAGCAAGGAGGTTCCACGGTGCGCACGATATCTGAATAACTATTTGACCAATCGACTTGCAACTTGGCAGCATTATAAAATAGACTTCTCTTTACCGTTTTAACTACAATTAACCAAATTCATTAATAATTAATATTTTTTATTAAACTTTGCCGAGAGGCCAGAAATAGACGATTTTTGTTCTAAATGCTACCATTTTATTATTTGTGTTCCGATTGTAGTTCAGACGATAGCTATACTTATAGAAAATAAAAAGCTACTTAAAATAATTGTGAAAAATTAAATCACACATATTTAGAAATTCCTTGGAATCGTCTATTTGCAACCTCTTTGCTTTTACTGCAATATTTTATATATTTTAAATCTTACATACTTGTAGAAAAATGTATATATATTCTTTAAACATTATTAAGCAAACTCTCAAAACCCATAATCTTTTAATCATGTGATCTTTTTCGCTTCCGCAAAAAAAATTAACGAAATATACATATTTTTTGTCGGGTTGAATAAGACAACTCTTTAAAAACCTATCTAAACAAAATTACATAATCGCATCATTGATATGCACAAGGAAATCAACCAATCATAATCCGTACAAGCGTGCCTTTTATATTAGACATATTTTACATTTAATTAATCTGTTTCCTTCTCTAGAACAAATAATCATCAAAGGTCAAGATAACGTCAAAATTATTTTGACTTAATTTTGACATCATCTTCACTTTTATATAATTATTTGTTCTACTTCAGTTATGCATATGAACAATACGACTATGCAAGTTTGTCTCAATAAGTCTTAAACTCCGGTTAAAATTAATTATGAAACTAAATCTTAGCGTTTTTGAATCATCGGCATCTTTCACGATGTTACGATTATAAATATTATCTATATAACGAATTGTAACCTACACAATGGAACGCTCTTCGATTGAACCGATTGAAATTGCTCATATCAATTATCAATGATATATGGCCTTTCATTACATTCTCTAAGTTTCAATTGTTAATTGAACAATTCCTTTCACAAGTCAAAGATTAACATGCTGATTTGAAACATAATGCAAAAAAAAGCTCGAAAATAAATACGAAGCAGAGAAGAGATTAACACTGAATGATTATTATTTAATATGCAACTTACATTAACATGGAATGTCTAATTGACTTAATGTCTCGAAGCTACTGAATATGAATTTCTGCTCAAATCTCTTCCTTTCTGTAGGAGGTTTTTGGCTGTTTCGGTTACTTTCCTCTACATTTATATTGATGAGTTGAAGCACTTGTTTCTACGAGATGGTTAAAATTCGGTTGACTTTACGAGTGTTCAATCGTGATTATCTGCTAGCTTTGAAACAACAGAAGCGCAACGCTCAACGTTCTCTCCCCTCGGAGAGGTATTCTGACACGAGCGGCGTGGCAATCTATCGGCGACAGTCATCAGTACTCGCGGCGAGCTTTACGACTGCACTTCGTAATCCGTATTCTAACGATTCTCGTTCTTGTGCGGATTTTCAGTGTTTCTTATCTTAGCGAGTCAACGAGATTTCACAACACTTATTTTTTTCATATTTCTTTTCCTTAACGCGATTATATATAAACATCGCGTGTGCTTACGCGTGTGTTGAATCGCGTCTATTCTTCTTCTTTTTTTTCTTTTTCTTGTCACGTGTTGTGATTTCTTTTTTTTTCATCTTTTTTTTTCATATAGTGTATAACACTGTATATATTCTAAATTAATATACAATGTCAAATCAGTTCCGTGCAGTTCGCTATTCAAATACCTGTGTGTACAAAAATTGCAGTAATGGGAAATGTAATGGAAAGCGCCTATTCAGGTTTCCCATGCAAAACGACGCAAGATATCATCAATGGATATACAATACAGGTAGATCTTTATCTCAGCGAAGAATGACTTGTCGAATTGACGTCCATTTAACTGTAAGTTGCATATTAAATAATAATCATTCATTGTTAATCTCTTCTCTGCTTCGCATTTATTTTCGAGCTTTTCGCATTATGTTTCAAATCAGCATGTTAATATTTGACTTGTGAAAGGAATCGTTAAATTAACAATTGAAACTTAGAGAATGTAATGAAAGGCCATATATCATTGATAATTGATACGAGCAACCATCTAACTGACGTCGTTCCTAGACAGCACGCGATCACAAGAACGTCCGAAAGACGTCTAGAGGATGTTTTACGTCCTAAGAACGTCCGAAAGAAATCTGAAGACTTCCAAACGTCTTCCAAACTTCGTAAAGTCTCTAGCATATTCCTTGGAGATCTTGTGTTATGTGGCTTTCGATGTCGATCGACGAATCATTCCTCGCAGGGATCTTACTGTTTCATATATTAACGTCCTTTTTTTTAAAGAAAGGCAGATTCGTATATGTATTCTCTTAAAGTGAATCAGTAAAAATGTTTTTTATTGTATCAGTAAAAGGAATATTTCACCGTTTTTTGCTATTTCAATTTTGAAATGGTAAAAAAGTTTGATACCTTGTAATTGCAACTGTTCGGCTTATTATCATTCTAATATTACATATTATTTTAACAACGTTGCATTCTAAATCTCAGTACCACAAAATTCTCACAATCCGCGCGATACTCTTTAAAATATAATCAGTGCATTCTTTATTGAAACATTATAGTTGTAATAGAAGCTTTTGCTCTAAATATAGCACTGCAAAAAATTTCGCTAAAAGAATCAGTGAATAACAACGATTGTTCATGTTATTGATGCAGTTTGCAAATACTGACTGTGTCACTGCACACAAATCTCTTTCTTTTGTTCCATTTATATTTTATTATTTCTCATCAGTGGAAGTAAGATTTCACTGAAATTTTATTTCAGATAAAACTTATTTTAGATTTTTTGACAATGGATTGAACGTTGAGGTTTTATATCTTGGCCATCACAATTACTCGATCTAACATCTATGGATTTCTTTGTGTGGGGAGCAAAGCTAAGAAATCGAATCGTGGCTGCTGTGCATCAAATATCATAAGATTAGTGTTTGGCTGCAATACAAGCTGTCAGTAATAGATGCAATGTTTGCATTGCTGCAAGAGGTCAACATTTTGAACAATCTATTTATTAAGTAAAGCAATAAATAAGTGTAAACAAATTAATAAAAAAATAAGTGTAAATATTAAATAAACACTTTTTTTGTTTTTTTGTGATTTTCTTCACAAGGAAGTTAAAACGAGCAAATCTGTAAAGGACTTTTTTCTTACTTTATCGATCCTCTACACGCTTTTGAAGTTTTGACATTTAATTTCGGGACACCCTGTACAGTGCTTATAATTTTTCAGTAAAAAATTAAGTTGGTTTTTAAAAATAATGTAATAAAACGTTAATAAATACAAAGATTATTGAAATATTTATATAACATTCACCTATAATTCTTTTTCTTATTTTATTAAAGTTATTTCATAATTTCCCAATTGCAATTTTTTTGTCTGAAAATGCTCTAAATATTGAAAAATGTGATTGTTGCTTTGTAGTATGAAAAACTGACAGTTATGATTTCATTATTAAATATTAAATGCTTTATTATTAATTATTAAATATAAAAATAATTGATATAATGATATCCAAAGAAAAACAAAAAATCCTAAATTGGAAATGTGTAATATGATATTTAGAACAAATATTATTTTCAAATTATATTCAGACGAAACCATGACTTGATGCCAAATATCTTAGTGCAACCATCATAAAATTCTTCATTTCATGATGCTTACTGTATAATACACAATTATTCTATTGGAATACATATACAAATCTCTTGCTACGGAAGTCAGAAATAAACGCGTAATTGCTTGTTTTTTTATTTTTTGTTACAGGAAATACTAAGTTGGAGACATGGTCTCCGAATACCCTTCGAGCTGCGGGATTGTGCGAAGATCATTTTGTTGTGACGTCCTTTAAAAACCCACAAAAAATAAAATTGCGTAGAGATGCCGTACCAATTCCGTACGACAAAGATGCCTCTTCTGCACATAAAGATAATATAGAAATAAGAGAGGTACAAAGGGACGTTGTAGAATTATCTTTACCAAAATATTATACTAGAAAAAGAAGAACTTCAACAGTCTGCAGTACGAACATATGGATCTGGAACTGTACTTTTCGACATTACTGCAGAAGAGGAAGATGTCATGGAATGGATGCATTTGGAACCAGAACCATACACACGTGAGAATGTGAAACGTAAGGAAAAATGCATGCAAAGTAAAGAAAATCCAGATAACAATCCAGATTTAATTATCAAGGCTTTAAGAATAGAAAATCTTAATTTACGAAAAAAAATTAAACGTTTAAATTATCAGTTGCGATATATGACACAAGTGCGTGAGAAATGTAAAAGTCAAAAGTCGGAAAAACAAATATTAAAGAATTTGATAAATAAACAAAAACTTAATCCTGTTGCAAAAAGTATGATACATTTGCAACTGCATATTCCGCGCACACAATATACAGAGTGTAACGAGGCGCAGATGCACCTCGTTACTACCGGCCCGACCGACCACCTGTCGGGCCGAAGAACGGCGCTTTGCGCCACCTTAAGCTATCGAAACGATCGCGCCGCCGCTATCGCGCGCCGCGGCGATTACGCGCTGCCGCTAGCGCGCGCAGCCGCGATCACGCGCCATCGCCGTGCCTCGCGCCGATAGGCGCGCCGCTCGATCGCCGCCGTATCAATTGTAGCGCGATCAACTATAAAACGGCGGCGATCGAGCTTCTAGACACCAGACCGATCCGTACCGCCGATTCGATCTAGACGCTTGTATGCCGAAAGAGAGAATATCCGGACCGTTTCGCTCTGCTTTCCGTATTCCGACTACCCGACCGGCGACTAAGCAAACGGGATTGTGCGTCCGCAGTCTCGATCGAGCGTACTCGATACTTGGCCGTCTCCCGTCTTCCTGGGCTCGTGCGTGCGCATGCTCAGTCGAGCGTACTCGACAGTCTCTCGCCTTTACCCGCCGCCTTGAGTCAGGGGTTCGTCCGTCGGCGAACTCCGCTGAGCGTACTCAGCCTTTAGGCGATCCGTCTAGCGACCAAGAACCCGGGACGGTGTGTCCGCCGTCTCCACTGAGTGTCCGCAGCACTTGGTCGCTTTCCTCCGCGAACGTAGGGAAAAGGGAAGGTGCGTACGCCTTCTCTGTCGAGAGTCCTCGGCCCCGAAACGGACGAAATCACTTCGCGTATTCCGCGACTTGCGTGCGTGCGTTCGTCCGAGAGTCGAAATCTCCGGTCCGGTGACCATCTATACGCGAGCGATTGCGAGACGAGTATTGGGCGATAATTGTCCGAGACGCCCAGCGTCGCGAAGCGAGACCGATCACCGCGCCGTTACCGTCGTTACCGTCTACACGCGTCGCGTAATAGGCCCCGCCTTCCGCGCGGCCTATCCGTCCGTACGTGCGCTTGTACCGCTCACCGTACCGCACCGTACCGTACCGACGCGCCTAATAGACGCGGCCCGCGACAATGCCTTCGGGACCGAACTCTTGTATCTCAGTAAGCGTAGAATAAAGCTAAGTTATTTCTATTGCCATTTTCAAGTGTCTCGCTGCTTTACTCCTCCTCAAACCCGGACTCCGACGAGCATTATCCGCGCGAAACGCGTAGCGACGACCGAACTGCGGAGTTCGGCCGTTACAAGAGGAAGAGAAAATGCTTTCTAAGCAATTATATTATTATTCAGCGTCAGCATTTTGTCGCTTAAAGAAAGCAGGTTGCAATTTTCCCGGACAGCGAACAGTTAGAAGATGGTTAGAAGGTAGTTAGAAGATGGTTAGAAGAGTATGATATAAAATCGGGATTTTGCGATTTTTTATTTAAAAAATTAAAAGAAAAAATATCGCAAATACCTTAGAAGGAACGAATGTGTGCCTTAAAATGGGATGAAATGTATATAAAAAGTTATGAGGAATATTCTTTAAAATTAGATGGTTTAAAATAGAAGGTCTTGTCGATCTAGGACCTCTAGGTAGAAGAAACGAAAGAGCTAAATGCGTATTTGTGCTTTGCCTTGATAGTTTGAATGCACATCATCCGTGGCGACAACCTTTAGCGTATTTCCTTGTTGAAATGCTTTAAAATCAAAGGAAATAGTTGAATTAGTGAAGATATGTTTAGACAAATTAAATGAAACAGGTGCTGATGTGCAACTCGTGACATGTGATCAAGGTGTACACAATCAAGCTGCGTTTAGTCAACTCGGTGTTGAAGTACAAACACCATTTTTTATATATAAAAATAAAAACTATTATGCTTCCTTCGACTTCCCGCACTTAGTTAAAAGATTAGCTAGTTTCCTTAGAACACATGATAAGATATATTGCAACGGGGAAATAATTGCATCATATTCAGATTTTATTAAGACGTGGTGTATCGATAATGCTACAAAAGGAGGCTCAAATTTATTATCCCATATAATAGAGGCACACATTCGTCCAAATAGTTTTGAAGCAATGAACGTGAAAAGAGCGTTTCAATTATTTAGTAATAAATTCGCAGCTGCAATTAAAATAGCCGGTGACGAAAAAGAATTAGATTCTAATACATGGAAAGCTACGGCTGATTTTGCTGAATATATGAATAATGTAATAGATGCTTGCAATTCTTATAGCCTTAAAGTTAAATTTGGTGGGAAAACGGCCATTATCCCAAAAAGATCCTGATATTGAAATACTTTTGACTAATTTTGTGCAGTGGTGTTCAGGATGGTCAAAATTTCCGAATAAAGTATTTCAAGTTCCATGCTTCAAAGGTTTCGTGATTACAACACAAGCTATTCTTACTTTGTATAAGATACTTTCACGTAAATATGATAAGTTTGAACTTGCAACAGGTTTATGTAATCAAGATTCAGTGAAACATTTGTTTTCAAAACTTCGACAACGCGGAAGATTTAATCCTAATCCAACCGCAAGAATGGTACGACTGTCTGTTATTCTTTCTATGGGTTACATTCTGGCAAGCGATAAGGGCAACGTTCAATGTTCTGAAAGTGAGGTTCTTATTAATCAGCCGAATCATCTCATGAAAACGATTGAACATTGCATAAGTGTTAATAATACTGACGCTGTTGTTGTTGATAACGATGTTGATTCAGAAACAGAATTGTTCGATAAACATGCAGAAATTGTAGAGAAATACGATGATGTAGACATTGAAAATATGAATATAATAAGTAATTATGATGAAAATGCTATTACATTCTTTGCAGGATATGTAGCACGACGATGTATTGAAAAAAATGATTGTAATATTGTCGTCAATAATGTTAAAAATACCAATAAAAGACGTAACAGCTAATGAAAAATATATCGAATATCGGGAATATCCTAATGCAGACGAAGATGCGCCGATAGTCACGAAATTAGTTTGACCAACAAATCTTTTTATAAATATCATTAAAACACAGTTAATGGCTTTTAATCGTTCGTGGCCAACATCACTGGGCATCCACACAACTTCTTGAAAAGATGATAAATGAAGGTATACATGCCACTAATAAAATGCATGCTGAATGGTTTGACATTCATAAAAAGTGTTACAATCATCGTATGCAGGCATTAAAATTTTTAATGACTGTTAAGATATATTCCCGCACACGATATAATAACGGTAGTATAAAAGCAAATAATATATTCAATAGAAAATTAAAAATTTATCGAATAAATAAAAAGATTTATAAAGGAAAACTTATAAAGGACAAACATATCAAATAAAATAAAATACGTTTTAATAAAATAAAGAAAATAAGTAACATAGAACGTATAAAATTGTACAAAAGAAGCACAAATGTTCAAATTTCGCGAACGTATTCATAATTACGAAAACTAGGAAATGTACGATTTTCTTTCTTTATTTTGTTATTATTTGTGTTCTTATATATCCGTCATTGTGCGAAGTAATATTACACATGGTATCATGATGTTGCATTTAAAATGTACCTCTATACATGTATAGAGTGTTACAAGTATGCAAATCATGTATCTACTATAAGTATTACTTTTTAGTAAAGAGAAAAAGAAATATGTTTTCTCAATGTAATGCAAGATCGCACTCACAGTTGAAATAATTGCATGAATCACATAGACTAGCAAATGTATCACGGAAAAAAAAGGTTTTAATGCAATCATGCTATGCAATTGAGAAATCATATATAATTTCTTATTACCAATGACATCCTAAAAGATACTAATGATGATGAAAAATTATAAGGAAATGCATACAAGTGAATCGCATTAAACGTTGACACACGGTATTCAACATAAATTGTAAAACAGGATACAAACGAATGCCGTTAAACATAAGACACATACAAAAACTGGATAAGAGATGAGTCCTCTCAATAATAGTATTTTTGGAAATTGAATCTCGTAATGTTATCGATCTCGAGAAATTCCGAATGAATGTTGAAAGAGAAATATATTTTGTGATGTCAAAGTAAAATCCACGATATTTATGATGGGACGGGTTCCTTTAAAAAGATCCCTTCACAATTTTCTCTAATATCGGCAAGCTAATGGTTTGGAATGATTCCGCGAAAAACATAGCTTTGGCTTCCTGTTTAAGAGGGAAGCACGAACAGTTCTTTAAATATAAATCGATTTAAAAAAGTAACTTTTTAATTGAATAAAAGCAAAAATTGGAATTACAATTTTGGAGAGGGTGAATTAATGCAAAATTATTATTCGCAATTTACAAATCGAAAGATATTTGCGGGAGAAGATTATGCAACTCTTGGTGCAGATT
>NW_020229960.1:0-40393 GCF_003227715.2 Harpegnathos saltator | reverse complement strand
GATCACATAACACTAAAAGATTAACAATGATTTTTCGTTAATTAAGGTACGAGACAAATAGTATGCAAACAATCAGACGGTCTCGATATTAAAAAGGTGAGGAAAAGGAACGTCAATTAAGATACTTACAATTTTTTTAAGGTCCTGTACTGTAGATTTCCCGTGATAACATGTTGCTAGTCTTAGACTTTATAGCAATTGTTTCAACTATGAATTGCGATCTTTGCGTGTATGATGGTTTAGTGAATGTGGTGCAACGAAAATAAGAATTTCATTTATTAAACATTTATTCCTTGAGAGATAACTGAACATGTTTCTTTGAATATTGTTATTTAAAAATACAGTAACAAACTATAATATAAAATATATTATGAATATTATATTATTTAATATTAAAAAATATCTTATAATATTTGTTACGTCCTGTAGATTTTTTAATTCTAGTAAAAATTCTTTCCTCTCGCAAGATTTATTATTCTCCTAATATAACCTATAATAGGAATAGTATACATACTATAAATAGTAAAATTAGGAAACAGACCCATCTGGCGAACAGCCGTCGCGCCAAAGTGAAAGGCGATTCGGGAAAATTCCATAACAGGAAACAGTGCCCCTGTTGTAAAAATCTACGTCTTCGTTTAAAGTTTAATATTCTGGTAGTGTTCGCCAAGTGTGTCCGGTCGTCCTAAGGCCATAAAAATTTGAAACTCCGCGCAACAAAAACCTTCAGTAAAACAAGCAACAGAGCATTCCCTGCTATAATAACTTCAAAACTTACATCTTCCCCATCCAAAACCATGATGTGCCGCTATCAAGTCAACGCAACAAAGCTTACTTCACACTGATAGGATCGTGAAAACTCTGATTGTTTTCAGCTTTGATTTACGGCATTTTGATGTTTCCAGCCGGCCACTTTGTTATACGTTTTCTCTATCTCAAAAATCCCACCACCTCCACGCTTGTCGCGCCTAATTCCATTCAGCCAATCATATATCCACCTAAAACTATGAGACACCCACGCTCCACCCTTTAGGCCCTTCCATATTCAATATCTCCAAAAACTAACTGTTCCTCCCGATGTCTTTTAACTTTTGCTAATGGCTGAAGTACTTTTTCCCACTACCGACCAAGTTCACCCCTTCCTCGAAAAGCATCTCTCTACCCACGCCTGATAGTTTTCTGCCTCCGATTATAGAGCGTCTTCGAGAGGAGCTTATCCAGAATGTTCTTGTTTGAAGTTTCGCGAAAAGAATTGCTTGTGCACAATTCATTGCTGCAATTTCGATAATTTTATTAAGCGTTCGCTTTTGACAGAAGGAATAGTTTCACTACTTAAAGCGGCTATAGAACTGAGCAAAGATTTTACAATCAATAATGAAAACTGTTTTTCACGGAAAATAAAAGAACAAAAAGACGGGAGTTTTCTGTCGTTTGAAGAAAAAGGAAATGGATATAAGAGGGAAAAGAATTTGAAGAGTTGAAGCACGAAGAAATTTAAAACGAGTAAGAATAAAGAAGGGAATGTGGCAATGCGGTGGGTAGGACATTTTCGTTCAGAATGTCCGACATTGCAGCAAAAGGAAAACTAAATTTTGCCGAGCTTCACGGAGCTGGTTCGGTAAAAAGGATTCAGGCTCCGTTTTATAAGCGCAAAATTGATAAAAACATGTATAATATTTGTGGAAAATTGAATGATAAAATGTTTCCTTAGTAATTTTTGTTGTTTCAGGGGCTTGTTAAATAATACAACTTGTTCTTTTAAAATTGACACAGGTTCCGATGTCTCGATTATAAGTTCTAGGAAGGTAATACCTTTGAAATTGAGTCCGATAGGTTCTGTTAATTTATTTTACCCTACAGGAGAAAGAGTTCAGGTTCATTCACAAGTTGTTGCTACCGTTACTTTGGGGAAGTTTTGTGTACAATTATGTTTTTATGTAGCTGATATAAATAATGATTGTATTTTAGGAAGAGATTTTCTTTTAAAAACAGGTTTAGTAGATGGATTGTTTGAAAGGGCTCTTGGAATCTCAAAGAATGGTTTTGGAAAACAAGAATTAATTTGTTCTAGAATAGAGAAACATTCTATTCAATTTCCTGAATTACTTAGGGAAATTCATGAACAAAGTTCTAAACATTTGAATTTTTCACAAAAAGAGATTTTCTCAGAGTTTCTTATTCAATTTCAAGATTTATTTGCTGAAAATGTTATAGCTGGTAATTGTGATATTCTTTGTCATCATATTAAACTTTTAGATTCCAATCCTATTAAGCAGACTCCTCGTCGTATTCCTATTCATTTACAAGAAGAAGTTTATAAAATTATAGAAGACATGAAAGCTCAAAAGGTAATAGAAGAATCCAATAGCCCTTGGATTCTCCGGCTGTAATGGTAAAAAAAAAGATGGTTCTATAAGATTTTGTGTAGATTATAGAAAATTGTGTAGATTATAGAAAATGCAGTAACCATCAAGGATTCATATCCACTTCCAAGAATTGATCAAATTTTAGATTGTTTAGCTGGGAATTCATGGTTTTGTACTCTTGATTTAAAGAGTGGTTATTGGCAGGTGGGGTTAGCTCCTGAGGATCGGGAAAAAAACTGCTTTTTCTATAGGAAACGGTTTATGGCAGTTTACAGTGATGCCGTTCGGACTTTGTAATGCTCCTGCCACTTTTGAACGTTTAATGGAAAAAGTGTTATCAGGTTTAATTTCTAAAAAATGTTTCGTTTTCTTGGACGATGTAATTGTTTTTGGAAAGAATTTTGAAGAATGATTTCTAATTTAAAAGCAGTTTTTCTGCGGTTACAATCCGCAAATCTTAAGGTAAATCCAAAGAAATGTGAATTTTTAAGGAAAAAGATCAAATACTTGGGTCATGTGATTTCTGCTGAGGGAGTTGCTACAGATCCTGATAAGATTTCTGTTCTTAAAGATTGGCCAATTCCTAAGACACGGAAACAAGTGCGAAGTTTTTTAGGATTTTGCTCGTATTATCGGAAATTTATTAAAGATTTTTCTCTTTTAGCAAGCCTTTATTTAGATTGACGGAGGAAAATAGAAAATTTTCTTGGTCAACAGAATGTCAGTTGGCATTTCAGGAGTTAAAACGTGTGATGACTTCTCCAATTTTATCTTTTCCTTCTGGAGAAGATCAATTTATTCTTGACACTGATGCTTCAAATCATGGCATTGGAGCAGTTCTTTCACAGCTTCAGGAAGGAAAAGAGAAAGTTATTGCTTTTTATAGTCGAGTTTTTAGTAAAGTAGAACAGAATTACTGTGTAACTCGTCGGGAACTTCTTGCTGTGGTAGATGCTGTACAATCTTTTCATCATTATTTATATGGAAGGAAGTTTTTAGTAAGAACAGATCATGTTTCTTTACGATGGTTAACTTCATTTAAAAATTTGGAAGGGCAGTTGGCAAGATGGTTAGAACGTTTGCAGCAATATGATTTTGACATTAATTATCGTAGCGGGAAATTACACAAAAATGCAGATTTTCTCTCTCGACATCCTTGTTTGGAAACTTCTTGTCGTTATTGTTATAAAGTAGAATCACGGGAGGAATCTTTTAAAGAAAATATTATAGGATTTATTTTTCTAGAAAGAGATAATTTACAAGAATGGCGTAATTTTCAGCTTCAGGATTCAGTGTTGGCACAAATTCATCAAGCTAAAGAGATTGATAAAAGGCCTTCTAGGCAGGCTGTTGCTCCTGTGGAGATTTCTTCTAAGATTTATTGGTCTCAATGGGAAGCTATAGTTGTTTTAAATGGTGTCTTATATAAAAAATGGGAATCTCCTACTTTATTAAACCATGTTTATCAAATTTTAGTTCCTCGGGAGAAGGTTTCGAAGGTGTTGGAAGAAGCTCATGATTCACCTTCCGGTGGTCATTTTGGAATTAATAAAACTTTACAAAGGATACGTAAACGTTTTTATTGGGCAACTTGCAAGAGAGACGTAGAGGATTGGTGTGCTTCTTGCAAAATTTGTATAGCTAAGAAAGGTCCTTCTGAAAAAGGGAAATCTCCTCTTCAGGTGTATAATGTAGGTGCTCCTTTTGAAAGAATACAAGTTGATATTTTTAGGTCCTCTTCCTACCACTCTTAATGGAAATCGGTATGTGCTCGTTGTGCTAGATTGTTTTACCAAATGGCCAGAGGCTATTCCTTTGAAAAATAAAAGAGCACCACTGTTGCTAAGTTTCTAGTTGAACAAGTATTTTCTCGACATGGAATTCCTTTAGAATTACATACTGATCAAGGAAAGAATTTTGAGTCACGATTAATTCTTGAGATGTCTCATATTTTAGGAATCAGGAAAACTCGTACTACACCTCTTCATCCTCAGTCAGATGGACAAGTAGAACGTCAACATAGAACAATTTTAAATTATTTGGCGAAATATATTCTGATAATCAACGAGATTGGGATAAATGGATTTCTTTGTTTCTACTGGCTTTTCGCTCCTCTAAACATGAAGTAACTGGAGTTTCTCCAGCCGAAATGTATCTTGGTCAAGATCTTCGTTTACCTTTAGATCTTCTTCGAGGTCGGGCCTCCCTCAGTTAAAGATAAAGAAGAAGAAAAGTACACTATTAAATTAAGGAAAAAACTGGATGAAATTCATCGTTTTGCTAGACGTCGTCTTCAATTAGGTCTCAAAATACCAAATCTTGGTATGATCAACGTTCTAGACAAGTGACATTTGAACAAGGTCAAAAGGTTTGGTTTTTCAATCCTCGTCGTACAATAGGAAAAGCTCCGAAATTGCAAAGTTCTTGGGAAGGACCTTTTATAATTATAAAGAAACTTAGTGATGTCGTGTTTTGTATAGGCAAATCTTTCAAACATAAAAGAAAAGTGGTTCATGCAGATCGTTTGGCTCCTTTTCGAGAAAGAGATATTAAATAAAATTAAAAGAATCAATACATGTATATACATATACTTGTTTGTTTTCTTTTCCTTTTCAGAATTTCCCATTCCTCTTTCCTTTTCCGTTTTCCGAGTCGCTGACGTCTTTTTCCACTGAGATCCGTTAAGGACCGCCCTCCCCACGGTTTTTGACCGTGGTTTTTCCGTGAGGCTTTGGGTGAATACCGGGGCGGGGATTAGGAGTGTTCTTTTAAAGAACGTCGGGTCCACGGGTTATACCCCCCCCTTATCCGAAGAAGAAGCTGAAGAGCGGTGAGCTGGGACTTCGAGAGTCACGTCGACAACTTTTCGGCCTGATAGCTGTTGGGACAAGAGATGGCGTAGTCAAAAGAACCTGAGACAGCAGTCCAGGTTGTGACAAAGGATCGCCAAAGGTGCCCTGGAGCAGCAAAGATGGCGTGAAATTTTGGAGATAGACTTGAAGAAGAGCATCACGAACAACTTTTTCCATGGGATTGTCGGGACGACAATTTTGGAAGAGAAGGGACAGTGTTGTGCCCACACCTTTGGGGAACGTATTGTTCCCACGCTCTTGGGAGAAGACGCTCTGTGAAGAAGGCATATAGAGAGTGTTTGACAGCTGTTATCGTTGTCAAGGAATTTGTTTACTAACAACTGGAATAATAAGAGAGTCGCTCTAGTCCTGTCACAGCGTACGGACGTAAAGCGAATTCGTGCGATTATTTATTTTGGATTGATTAAGATCCGTTTTTCTAGGCTGTAAATAAAGCTTTTCTCGTTTAGTATATCTCGAGTTATTTCTTTCACGCGCGGGCACAACACTTGTTTGTTTTCTTTTCCTTTTTCAGAATTTCCTATTCCTCTTTCCTTTTCCGTTTTCCGAGTCGCTGACGTCTTTTTCCACTGAGATCCGTTAAGGACCGCCCTCCCCACGGTTTTTGACCGTGGTTTTTCCGTGGGGCTTTGGGTGAATACCGGGGCGGGGATTAGGGGTGTTCTTTTAAAGAACGTCGGGTCCACGGGTTATACCCCCCCCCCTTATCCGAAGAAGAAGCTGAAGAGCGGTGAGCTGGGACTTCGAGAGTCACGTCGACAACTTTTCGGCCTGGTAGCTGTTGGGACAAGAGATGGCGTAGTCAAGAGAACCTGAGACAGCAGTCCAGGTTGTGACAAAGGATCGCCAAAGGTGCCCTGGAGCAGCAAAGATGGCGTGAAATTTTGGAGATAGACTTGAAGAAGAGCATCACGAACAACTTTTTCCATGGGATTGTCGGGACGACAATTTTGGAAGAGAAGGGACAGTGTTGTGCCCACACCTTTGGGGAACGTATTGTTCCCACGCTCTTGGGAGAAGACTGTGAAGAAGGCATATAGAGAATGTTTGACAGCTGTTATCGTTGTCAAGGAGTTTGTTTACTAACAACTAGAATAGAGAGTCGCTCTAGTCCTGTCACAGCGTACGGACGTAAAGCGAATTCGTGCGATTATTTTGAGATTGATTAAGATCCGTTTTTCTTGGCTGGAAATAAAGCTTATCTCGTTTAGTTTATCCCGAGTTATTTCTTTCACGCGCGGGCACAACAATATGTATGTGATAATATGTATGTATATATAATATGTGTATTAAATAAAAAAACAGAACAATTGTAGCGAGCGAATAAAAAAAATACATCTTTGCTTATATCACATATGTGCAGTCTTGCTCGTAAAATGTTCCATTTTTATTTCCCTGAAATCTTACAACTAAAATAAATTAGACTAAACAACACAGCGTAACGTATACATTTACCATAAAGAACAAAACGACTAGCGAATGAGTAAAGAAAAAATACATCTATGATTATATCACATTTGTGTAGTCTTCACTAAATGTTATGTTTTTATTTCCCTGAATTCTCGTTTTTTTGAACTCTGATAACAGCTTGGGCAAGCCATTTTTGAAAGATATTCTCTAATGTTATTGGCTGTCACTTCAAACGACATACGAACAGCTTCTGGAATATTTACAAGTAAGTAATATTCAATTTCAAATGTTAATTCGGAAAGAGAGAGAAAGAGAGAGAGAGAGAGAGAGAGAGAGAGAGCTGTGTAGAAAAGTCATAGAAACATATATTAGATGGTTTGTAAATATGCAATTACATCAGAGCGACATACGACGCTATATGTGACATGCAACGCGTGATATCCAATGAGCTCCCTTGATATGCAACGCGTAATATCCAATGAGCTCCCTTCACAGACACATACAACGCGTGATATCCAATGAGCTTTCTTCACATGCACACAACGCGATATCCAATGAACTTTTTCGACACACAACGCTTATTGGATATGGACGCGTTGCGTCTCATGTATCGCGTTGTTCGTCAGGTCTGCGAGAACTATAAGTATTTTCGGATCGTCCCATACAGCACACAATCTATAATCTACAATCTTGTAGAAACCTGTAGAAAAATTGTAGATGTAACGACACATACCGGCAAATATGTCGTTACGCTGACTGCCGCTGAACATCACGCGGCAGTCAGCTGAGCGCACGCCCCCCCGACCCGCGCTGTCACCGCGCCTTTCAACGCGCTCACCTGAGGCTGGCCGAAGACCCGGCAGCAACGCTCGGGAAAGATCGGCCACCAAGCCGAACTCGCGGCGCCGCCAAAACGATCCTCGGCGGACGTCGCATACTCACGATTACTCTCGATCAAATTCGGATTAATCAACGAAAGAAACCGAAGACAGAAAATGACGGATATATAAACCCGACGGTTCTTGTCTTTGGGGCAGTCGAGTTTTGGACAGGCTTCAAGCAGTCTTGGGAGAGTCTTCGGAGAGTCTGAAGCGATCCACCGTCTAGGAAAACTCGTCAACGAATCTGCAGAGTGACTCCAGAAGATCGAAAGTTCCGAGTAAGTAATCTACCAGGCCGCAGCCGTCGGCATCCGCGATTGCTTCCGTTCTTTGCGATATTTTGTGCCGTCTTGGCGATATAAAGATTGGACGGCGAGTTTGCCGTCGCTCCGGTGTGTTCACCGGAACGATCTTATTTTGTGCCGTCTTCGCGATATAAAGATCGGACGGCGAGTTTGCCGTCGCTCCGGTGTGTTCACCGGAACGATCTTATTTTGTGCCGTCTTTGCGATATAAAGATCGGACGGCGAGTTTGCCGTCGCTCCGGTGTGTTCACCGGAACGATCTTATTTTGTGCCGTCTTTGCGATATAAAGATCGGACGGCGAGTTTGCCGTCGCTCCGGTGTGTTCACCGGAACGATCTTATTTTGTGCCGTCTTTGCGATATAAAGATCGGACGGCGAGTTTGCCGTCGCTCCGGTGTGTTCACCAGAACGATCTTATTTTGTGCCGTCTTTGCGATATAAAGATCGGACGGCGAGTTTGCCGTCGCTCCGGTGTGTTCACCGGAACGATCTTATTTTGTGCCGTCTTTGCGATATAAAGATCGAACGGCGAGTTTGCCGTTACTCCGGTGTGTTCTCCGGAACGATCTTATTTTGTGCCGTCTTTGCGATATTTCGTGCCGTCTTCGCGATATAAAGATCGGACGGCGAGTTTGCCGTCGCTCCGGTGTGTTCACCAGAACGATCTTGTTTTGTGCCGTCTTTGCGATATAAAGATCGGACGGCGAGTTTGCCGTCGCTCCGGTGTGTTCACCGGAACGATCTTATTTTGTGCCGTCTTTGCGATATAAAGATCGAACGGCGAGTTTGCCGTTACTCCGGTGTGTTCTCCGGAACGATCTTATTTTGTACCGTCTTCGTGATTCAGAGATCGAACGGCGACTTTGCTGTTACTCCGGTGTGTTCTCCGGAACGCTCTCATAAATATATTTCTTTTGTTTCTTCCTCTCTACTTCCTATAGGACTCAGAGTACGAAAGGACGCGAGGGCAGACAGAGTCGTCACCCACACCTACCGACTGGCCGGCGCGGCCGCCGGCCCGGCATAACTCCATCGACAAAGCGCATCGCGACCTCCAGACAAAAAGAAATCGCCTAACGCCCGCGACTCGTAGGACCAGGGGATCAAGCCGTAAGGCCTGGCGAACCTCTCCCGTCAACGAAAATCACGCGAAGCGAAGCAAGTAATTTCGACGATTAACGGGAAAAACAATCGCCAGTCTCACGCTCGACGAATGGCCTACCTATTGTGTACGCACCACAAGCGATAACGCAGCCCGACGCGACGCGTTTTTGCGCGGGTTCTTATGTACAGCGAGCGTCAGACGAAACCAAGCATTTAAACCCGAGCATTTAAATCCGAGTAACGCCTGCAATAACGCCCGCACGAAATCGCTATTTCGGACGGCCGCGAATTTTCTTATTTCCCATCCGCTGAACCTTCTGTATGTTAAAATAATTACTATTAACGAAGCGACAGTCACGCATCTAACCGAACCAGCACCGGAAATCACACGACCGTTCGCCGCAACGACGAGCCGAAGCGAAACATCACCGCGCGTTGAAGCGGTATCCAAACATTGGGGGACCTCGCGAAAATAACACGAGGTCATTGCGTGCTGACACAATAGAAATAAAGCGTCTCTGTCAACCAAACCGATCGACTTTAATCATTCAACGAAAATCACCTTCTCCTAATAAAAACTTCTGCGCGCGATTCGCTAACGACGATCGCGACGCAGGGGCCGGATCGACGATAAAAGAAAACCGAACCCGGAGGCACCGGCGTTACATAGAAACATATATATTAAATAGTTTGTAAATATTCAATCACATCAGCGTGACGTACGACGCGGTATATGACATGCGATGCGTGTCCATTGGATGTGCCGCATCATTAGTACGTCGAGTGCTCAATATAGGATGGACTAGGTATATACGGGATGTTTCAGACGATCCGGGTCATACGATTTTTTCGTAAACGCGACATTTTATAGCAAAATATTTCAGACAAAAATCGTGGAGCCTCGAAGGATCTATTTGCTCACACTATGAATTTGACCTTAGGATAACCTCGAAAAGTCTAGTCAAGATCAACATAAAAATCTTATAATGAAATCCTAACTTTTTAATACACCGTCTTTTTTCACCAATTAATTTGAACAACTTTTGTCTAAAACATTTCTTTATTTGCCTAATATTTCTTGAGATATTTGAGTAAAACTTGGTAACTTTTTTCAACATATAACTTGCGATATTTCGCTGACTATTTGTTGGAAGAAAAAGTGGTACCATACTTCTTTTTAGTCTCTATTTAGTCTCAAGAATATATTGAATATATCCAATAACGCCTTGCTTTTTTAATTTAATTTGATGATCTTAAAACTTCCAAAAGTCTGTAAATTAACAAAAGTCAGGGTGCTATTGTAAAATTATATTCTTGAGATTAAATAAAGACTAAACAGAAGTCTAGTACCATTTTTTTCTTCCGACAAATAGCGAGATATCATATGTTAAATATTAAAAAAGTTATCAAGTTTTCCTTAAATATTTAAAAAAGTATTAGGCAAATAAAAAATGTTTTAGACAAAAGTTGTTCAAATTAATTGGTGAAAAAAGTGTAATAAAAAATTGAGATTTCCATTTAAAATTTTTATGTTGATCTTGACTGGATCTTTCAAGGTCATCCCAAGGTCAAATTCATAACATCAGTATATAGATCTTTCGAGACCCTACAACTTTTGTCTGAAACGTCTTTCTCTAAAATGTCGCGCTTACAAAAAAATTGGGTGATCCGGGTAATCTGAAACACTCCGTATGTAACATACGAGTATCATCAAGCATGAAATAATAGAAAACGCATTATTTTCGCAAAAAATCTTCAGAGCGTTCATACAATGACGAAAATATGTCATCGCGTTCAACTCGTCTTTGATGGGCTCTAACGTTTTCTCAGCAATTTTTGCATTATGCGCGGTAAACTATGATCACGATTCAACATTTCCTCCTCTTCAAAATCGAGCTTGTCGTACAACTCGTACGCGACGTTCAAAGCGTGTCGATCGATTTGACAGATCTCTGACGTATCGTAATCTAGGTCGCTTTTTGTAGGAGGACTCGACTCTACCGCAATCGTCACCGCGACGACTATCGATGCTTGTTTTTCTTTCAAACCTAGCCGAAACGACGTTCTCCGAGATAAGATCTCGTTCGTTTAGGCAACTCAGAGCACTCGAGTACACTCGTGCGTGTTTCCAGATTCATGTTCGACAGGATGAAATCGCCGATATTTTCGTAGCATCTGTTTTTCTCGTAACATGCGCGAAATATATAAAAAATCGTCAAAATCGTGCTCCAGGTTACAAGAGCAACACGTCGTGCAGCATTCCGTTAAAGTCGCAGATTGGCGCTGCGGTGAAGGTACATTGTACCTGATTGGAGGATTTTCTCCCATTACTGTGATTTTCGAGCAATGAACAAGCAAAGCTTCCCCCACCATTGTGATTTTCGGCCAATGAACAAGCAAAGTTTTCCCCTTTACTGTACAAGTTGTACGATTTTCCAATACGTACCTATCCGCGCCGGGCGCGCGCCGGTACCATTGTACGTACCGTAGTACAGAGCAGTCAGAGGTACAATAGGGCCAGGGGCTCCTGCTCTGTACTCTGGTACTTTCGTTAACATATATAGAACGAATGGTTTTTTCTATGATCTCGCGCTTTGTTCGATCGACTCGACTCGATCGAACGAAGTGCGAGCGAAAAGTGCATGCCGGGACTGCTTACAGTACGGGGTAATTCTGAAGTCACGCTCGACTTCGTTCGTTTTCTCCTCCCATCAGCGAATCCCATTGAAAAAAAATGTATAGCGACATTCGACAAGGCTGACGTGCACCTTCCGCATCGTTCGTTTTTCCTCCTCATCGAAATCTTACAAATAATATGCACAGCTTGATTGGACAAAGCTGACGGGCATTTTTCGCATCGTTAGTTTTCTCCCCTCTCTTGGAAAAAATACGAAAAGCTCAATTCGGCAAGGCTGATGTGCATCTCTCTCATCGTTCGTTTCCTCCCCCCTCTTGGAAAAAAACGAACAGCAAGTTTCGACGAGACTAACATGCAGCTTTCGTATCGTTCGTTTTCTCACTCCTCTTGGAAAAAACGAACAGCAAGTTTCGGCGAGATTGACGTGCATCTTTCGCAACGTTCGTTTTCTCCCCCCTCTTGAAAAGAAAAGAACAACAAGTTTCGGCGAGGCTGATGTGCATCTTTCGCATCGGTCGTTTTCTCCCCCCTCTTAGAAAAAAAGAACAGCGAGTTTCGGCGAGGCTGACGTGCATCTTTCGCATCGTTCGTTTCATCCCCCCTCTTCGAAAAAAACGAACAGCAAGTTTCGGCGTGGCTGACGTGTATCTTTCGTATCGTTCATTTTCTACCCTGTCTTGGAAAAAAAACGAACAGAAAGTTTCGGCGAGGCTGACATGCATTTTTCGCTTCGTTCGTTTTATCCCCCCTCTTAGAAAAATACGAACAGCGAGTTTCGGCGAGGCTGACATGCATCTTTCGCATCGTTCGTTTCATCCCCCCTCTTGAAAAAAAGCGCACAGCAAGTTTCGACGAGGTTGACGTGCATCTTTCGCATCGTTAGTTTTCTCCCCCCTCTTGAAAAAAAATGAATACCCCGATTCGGCAAGTCTGACGGACATCTTTTGCATCGCTCGTTTTCTCCCCGCTCTTGGAAAAAAACGAACAGTATGTTTCGGCGAGGCTGACGTGAGTAGTTAAACAAGGGGGATTCTAACCCACTTTTTAAAATGAATGTTCAAAAACCGGACCTTTTTTAATGAAATTTTTTTGAACCTGACCTTTTTAATGAGATCTTTTTGAAACTGACCTTTTTAATGAAATCTTTTCGAACCTGACCTATTTAATGAAATATTATAATTAATATTCCCCCTCTATTTATTGATACCCCCCTATAGATACCCCCCCCTCTTTATTGATACCTTCCCTCCTCAGAATTGTTTGATTCTATGGGCAAGATAGCGGGCGGCCGTGACGTCACGCACATGTCCGGAGAAGAACGGGCAGGGTGTTGCTAGACTCGAACCTGGGCCCCGCGTAGACCACTGCCTCCCTCCTATTGCTAGTAGACGTCACGTTTACGGGTAAGAGATGGCGGCTGTGACGTCACGCACATGTCCGCAGAAGAACGTGCTGGGATGTAGGTAGGCTCGAACCTGAGGCCCCGCGGTTGCTATCCGAACGCTCCAACCTCCTAGACCACCGTCGCCTATTGCTAGTAAACGTCACGTTTACGGATAAATGGCGACCGTGACGTCACACATACGTCAAAAGAAAAAACATGGCGGCGGTGTAGGTAGGGTCGAACCTGGACACCGCGATTACTATCGAACCTGGACTCCACGATTACTATCGAATGTCTATCGAACGTTTCTCGAACGTCTATCGGACGTCTCTCGAACGTCTATCGGACGTCTCTCGAACGTCTCTCGAACGTCTCTCGAACGTCTATCGAACGTCTATCGAACATCTCTCGAACGTCTAATAATCATCATACCGCAAATAAAGAACTGTATTTTTATCAAACATAATTATCATATAAAATCCTAAGAGGTGAAAGAGGATAAGCGTGTTGGAAGAAACATCTGTACATTTAAAATAATGTTTTATTAAGCGTCGTACAATTCTCTCTAAGACCACCAATTGAAAATGTTTAGTACGTTCTGTAAGGCATAATTTTTCATATGATTATTACATCGAAAAGTATTATTCAATTTTTGCAGAGAAGGCATGTCATCGTAATCGGTGTCCACGGTTCTAATGATCATGTTGCTTCTCACATTGTCATCCAGAAGGTTTAACAACCTGTTACGTCCTGTAGATTTAATTAGTAAAAATTCTTTCCTCTCGCGGATTTATATTCTCCTAATATAACTATAATAGGAATATATACATATATAAATATAAATTAGGAAACAGACCCATCTGGCGAACAGCCGTCGCGCCAAATGAAAGGCGATTCGGGAAAATTCCATATGAAACAGTGCCCTGTTGTAAAAATCTACGTCTTTGTTTAAAGTTTATATCTGGATAGTGTTCGCCAAGTGTGTCCGTCGTCCCAGCTATAAAAATTTGAAACTCCGCGCTAACAAACCTTCAGTGAAACAAAGCAACTCAGAGCATTCCTGCTCTAAAACTTGAAACTTACATCTTCCCAATCCAAAACCATATGTGCCCTATCAGTCAACCAACAAAGCCTACTTCACTGATAGTCGTAAAATTTGATCCCAGCCTTTGATTTACGGCATTTTGATTTTTCCAGCCGGCCACTTGTATACATTTCTCTATCTCAAGAATCCACCACCTCCACGCTTGTCGCGCCTAATTCTTTCAGCCAATCATATATCCACCTAAAACTATGAGACACCCACGCTCCACCCTTTAGCCCTTCCATATTCATATCTCCAAAAACTAACTGTCTCCACCTACGATGTCTTTTAACTTTGCTAATGGCTGAGACTTTTTCCCACTAAGACCAATTCACCCCTTCCTCAAAGGCCATCTCTCTACCCACCCTGATAGTTTCTGCCTCCGATTATCACTATAAAAACCGCGGTAATCCGCCTCCGCGACACTTCTACTTCAACTTCTACCGTTACTTCTATTCTGAGAGACAGAAAGAACAGATTCACATAGATTCTAGTTTCAAAAATCAGACTTGTAAAAACATGTCCTTAGACTCAAATTCGTCTTCGGTTTTGTTTCGGTACTACATATTCTTTTACGTCCTCTGTCTTATTTTTTTATTTTTGGGACCAAAAAAAAAATAAAAAGTTTGAATCACTGCTATTGTGCCATAATTGGACAATTGGAAGGGAGTGGACGAGCACAACGTGACCTATCGAGCAGGAGCTACCAAACATCAATTTTATTTTTGCTCACCTTCAGGATAACAGGAGTCAGCAGTAAGTTCTGTTTTTTTTTTGCTTCTACCTTTTCTACCACCATCTTATTAATTCCCCATATTATTGAAATCCGTTTTAGTGGGTCATTATAACAACATAGGGATAACCCTCCACCACGTTTTCCGAACGTTCGAGGAAGCTTTTGATATTAGCGATCCAGATGAACTTACGTCCCAGATCCACTACCTCCGAGCCATAGTTAATATAGCGTTAGGAATTGATTATCACCCGGATCCTACACTCCTATCCCCTTACCTCCTTCCTCGTTTTTCCCCTGATACTCCGCCTTCTTCTCCTACACACGCGTCCCCGCCTTCAACCCCTTCGATATCTTATTCACCAGTTTCCTTCTCCGAACTATCCACTCCCTTAAATTCACCCGACCACTCACGCTCCCCCTCACCCGACTAATTCTTTACTCATATTCCTACCTTTTTTTTATTATTTCCTCCTTCTTTCACTTCTCATACATACACACATACACATACACAGTCATTCCTCAACTGTATTGAACCGCGCCGTAATTCATTTTGTTATTTTAATAAATCTGTTTATATTTCATTCTTTTTCCAATTGATTTCAAAATCACATATACCCTTCCAACAGTCAACTCATGGTCCTATCCCCGGTAAAGGGATTCGCGTCCCTGACCGAAAAACGGACCACTCGTCGTACGTCGGTGCCCGAGTAAAGGGACCCGTCGGGTCCCTGACCCGTTCACTGACACGCGTGTACGAACGAGGTTCGCCTTACTCGCGAACGAAAGGGTTGCGTTCCTCCTCTAGGACGTAACAAACCATTTCCGCTTCTCATGCCCCTTTACATACACAAGTTAAGATGCGACATCTTCAAGCTCGCCATATATATCACCCACCACAGCTATAGTAATAAAATGTTCAGCTCTGCAGTATTTGACGGTTCCATCTTCCCATCGTAATCCATGATGATTAGCCATTAACCAGTAAGCTCTCGATTTGTCTGATCTTGTGAGCAGATGCCATGGCATCGGGCTCGTGAAGATGTAGTGTGAAAGAATAGTTCCATTCTTCAGTATCGCCGTTCCTTTTACAATAAATCCCTTTCCAACCATGTACCCTTGTAGATCCACAAAAGTCGGCACATCCATGGTGAAATATTCTTCGACACGTCCGGGAGAGAAATGTTGTTTATAGCACTTTGTTACATGTATTATTCTTTTCTCGTACATACTTTCTGATGTTAGTTAATTTATATATAATTTTGTTTTCCAGAATATCATTTATTTGTTCATGTATTCATACATTACATTTTTTATCGCGCACGCTAACAATTCACAATCAATGAGCGACTCGCGGTCAAAGTCGCTGCTTTCTTGTATTGTTTTTGTTGCAGTACATATATTAGTAATATAATTCTTCTTTTCACGAAGAATATTTACAAAACTTTTGAATTTTACACTAACTATACAGATATTTTCTGATAACCATCCATACATATGATTGTTGCAATTTTCAAATGTAAATAATACATTTAACGTATCTGGTGTTACATATAAGCTATTATTAAAAATTGTGAGTTTCACAATTTGTGAGTTGTACATTTCACATGACGTTATTGTTAATTCTTCTATACGCATCGGGGGAGACAATGACTTATAAAAATTGGTCTACAGGAATCTATGGACGTCAGCACGTTGCCCCATTAGCGCATTCCAAGTTTTGATCGGCAATAGCAATTGTTTGCTACGATTATCATCAATGACTATGTCTATGACTGGCTCAGCTCCTACGCTGATTCCGATACTCAAATATTTATAAGCAGTTGCAGTCAAAGCGTATCGGCATCCTAAGATATGCATAGCAGGAGGTTGTGGAACGCTGAAAAGATATAGAAAATTTACATGTCTGAATCTCGGAAAAATTACTACGGATAAACTAAAAAAAACAGCGTTATGACACTCACTTCTCGCACATTTTCTTGCTCGGTGGAGCCTCGTCCTCATGTTGAGCAGGCATGTAATAATTTGCTTGTTTAGCGTTCATTTCAGCACCGGCAGCATACATTTTTATTATGTAGACACATCCAAACTTTACTATGTAGACACACAACCGATGAATCTCGCGTTCACAGAGCGACTGAGAGACAGAAGTTTTTTTTTCGAAGCCTAATATTATAGCTACTATAGAGCATCCCCTCCTCTTACTCTTCGGAGTTGTAGCGCATGCGCAGATACATTCTTCAAACCGAGAAACGAGATGTGGCTATCTTTGTTTTAGACCCCACCCCATTTGACTTAGGCGTGTCCAAACCTGTTCTAATCTATCCAAATCTTTTCTAATGGAAAGAATATAAAGTAAAGCATTCTAGAGTGCAGAGCTATTCTCAGCAGTTAATGAAGACATGGAAGACTTCGCTCAAACCGAACGAGAACTGTTGGCGCAATCCACTCGTTTGAATTCGCGATGGGAATACGACGCGTGGGTGCAAAAATGTGACAAGTGTATCAGATGTTTGGAGGAACAAAGTCGAGCAAAACGATCGCGATTATTGATTGGCGCCGTGCAATTAGTGGTGGCTCGTATTGCACGACTCGAGGGACTAAAAATTTCTGTGCAACAACGCTTCATACATGTGGGTGCTGGACACGCATCAGGAGATGCAGAATTGGTATGGAAAGAAATTGATACAGCGTTCGAAAGCCGCATATCAACCGGCGCAGTTATTAACGTGAACCATATCGAACCTCTTCGATTTTTCCAAGATGCGAAGAGTACGGTGCTCGAGCACGTGCGAAGCGGTATGGAAAGACACAACAATCTTAAGGTGAACACTGTGTTCAATGGCGTGTTTATCGCGGATGACAATCACGCGTTCAAAAACATTAACACGAGAAACAGTGAACTGCTTTGGATTTGGAAAAATGGTACGAGCAACGCGTCATCGAGCCTATCTTGGCATCTTTGGAGGAATTTCAAGAACGTGATAGTGGGTGGGCATTGCTGCGCATATTTGATCTCACAGTCAATGTGAACAAATACAATCCACTGCATGCAGGATGCAACATTGAGTTGCCGCGCGAAATAAAATTAAAGAAAGCAGTGATAAACGTACGAACTAAAGACAACGCATGTTTTGCATGGTCTGTAGTCGCGGCATTATATCCAGCTGAAAGACATGGAGACCGGAAATCTTCGTATCTACATTACACCAAAATATTCAATCTTCAGGATATTGAATTTCTAATGACGTTTAAACAAATCACCAAGTTTGAACAGCTAAACAACATATCCATCAACGTATATACCATTCAAGATAAAAAGAAGCAGAAAGAAGCATGTACGATCGTTCCAATACGTCTCGCCAGTAAGAAGGAAAAGCATGTAAATTTGTTATATGTGCAAGGTCCACGAGAGTACAAGATGGGACATTTCGTGTGGATCAAGAATTTGTCACGTCTTGTGGACATGCAACTAAGTAAGAAAAAGTGCAAGAAATATATATGCGATCGGTAAGGAGATATTCACCATAAATACAACATAACAAATATGATATAAAAGAAAAATTCGTAATATCCATTTCTTTTTCATTTCAGTTGCTTGCATTATTTTTATTCCAACGAAAAACTGGAGAATCATATCATAGATTGCAACAAGTTGAATGACTGTGCAGTCATCCTGCCAACAGAGGCCAACAAGTGGCTCAGTTTTACCAATTACAGCAGAAGGGAACGAATTCCATTCGTGGTATACGCTGACCTGGAATGCATTCTAGAGAAGACGCCAAACGAAGAAAAAAATCGTATGTGTATCAGCATCATAAAGTACATGGTATAGTTTATTACGTACGATGTTCCTACGATGAATCATTATCCGCATATCAGTGTCGTCGCGAATTGCATTTCGTGGTTCGTCGAGGAACTTAAACAATTAGCGCATCGTATAAAAATTATTCTGCGTAATAATGTCCCTATGGAAATTTTATCACAAGAACAGTGTGCAGCATTTTATAGTGCAACGCACTGTCATATATGCGAAAAATCATTCGCGGTGGGGAATATACACGTACGCGATCATTGCCATTTAACCGGGCAATACAGGGGTCCTGCACATTCCAATTGTAATTTAAATTATGCAGATTCCTATTATATTCCGATAGTTTTTCATAACTTATCAGGTTATGACGCTCATTTTATTATCAAGAAAGTAGCCACCGCGTTCGAAGGCCACGTTTTTTTTTTGTTCACGCAGGGGAAATCCATCATGGATACCCCCGCCCCCTTGGGGAGGGGCGGGGGTTATGTCGGACTCTTACCGACTAAAACCCCTGTGGGATGTCTACCTGTCGGACCGTGAGGAGGGGAGTTAGGGGAACTGCTCCCGCATTCCTTCCCCAATTTCCCGGCCCCAGAGCTCTATTCCAAGAGCCCCTCGCCTTCTTGTACCGCACCCCCTTCTCCTTTCGGGGAATTAGTGGGAAAGGTGCAGTTCCCGGCGGGTATCCCCGCCGGTTGGCCTTCTGGTGTCACCTTGGAGAAAGGGGACATCCACCCTTCCTCCTTATCCCCCCCTCTTCCTTAAGGGAGAGGGAGGGATTTTGGGGAGGTGGGCCCGACCCCAATCGGGTTCCCTACCTTTCCCCCTATCCAATCATTCAGAGGAGCGGGAGTTGCCCTCCCCGCTCCCCTCTGAATGACGGAGCCTGGCCCGAGGTGGCCGAGGGAGGCGTCGACCCGTGTAGGCCGGCGCCCTCTCCTCGTCTGATGCCACCTCGGGCCCGAGGGGCTTCCGACTCCCCCTCCCCCGGGGGAGCGCCGGCCCCTCTGTCCTCTCCGACGGCGTTTGCCAGGCCGGCGCCTCCACTTGGCGGCCTCCTTCCGGGAGATTACCTCCCCGCAGAAGGAGGCTGCCGCCTCCCACGCTCTCTCGCTTCCGCACATGGCTCGCACCAGGTGCGGAAGCGAGAGCTCCCCGCCTTGGCCACCGCCCCGAGCAGGACCCGGCGCTGCTCCTCCCATGCCGCGCAGGCGGCTAGGGTGTGCAGCGCCGTGTCCTTTTGCTCGGGGCAGTAGTGGCATCGAACGGTGGGCTCCTTCCTTATCCGGTGCAGGTATCTCCCGAAGCATCCGTGCCCGGTCAATACCTGCACCAGGTGGAAGGACATTCCACGCCCCCTCCTGTCTGTCATTTCCGACAGACAGGGGCGGACAGCCTCGGCCGTTGCGAGACCGGGCCCACGGGGGTCGGCTAACAAGCCTTCCCACCGCTCCCGGGTCTGGTCTCTGGCCTGGGTCATCAGGCCCTTCAGGCCCCTGGCCGTCAGCTCTCCCCCCTCGCGGAGCTCCTTCACTCGCCAGTAGAGGATCCTCCTCTCCTCGGCGATTCGAAGGCCACGTCGATGTACTACCAATAACGAAAGAAAAATATATTTCATTTACCAAACTGCGACGCGATCTCCGTTCGCCGTCGGCAAACTGCCGTCGGTCCGCGCGCCTCGGCCAACCCAGCTCTCACGAAATAGGTTGGGCGCCAGGTGCAACGGGCTGCACCGTCCACCAACGCTACGCCACACACACCGCCAAAGGGCCGAGACACGCGAAGTCGACGGGACTCGGTAGCTCTTCGATATTTAAGTCGGTAGACGGGAAGGGTTCGTCGGAAGTCGGGAGCGACCGGGAAAACACACGAACAACGAGGCGCGCTTTGACTATCTTCAGTTTTATTATTTCAGGGGTCGGAACGGTCCGACCCCTCGATACGGTACACTCAGTTTGGTTCTCACGGATTCGAGACTTTGCGCTACGCCGATAACTTTAACGAGACTCTTTACGTTCACGACACCGAAACAATAACGCAGGTGGAAGGTCTTACAGAATCGGGAACCTCCCGGCGACGTGGTCCTCCGCTTTTCTCCTTCGCCCGCTCGCGCTGGCGCAACGCTGCCACTGACGTTCCCTACTAGGGCGGGGGGGACGTCCGAATTCCTCCACTTGCTAACGCCAAACTTCACCAATCTCCTTTTCTACGGTAGTCGATATCCCTCCGGCAATACTCGGAAGCAGGTCGGCGATATGAGAGAGAGCGACAATGGGAGTCTCCCTTTTTTATCTTCTTCTCCAGACAGGTTTTCTTGTCAGTTTGTGTTGTCTCGTGCTACCCGTCTTTCCCCGTTCCTCGTTAAATCCCCCTATACGGGAATCCTTCCGCGGATCTTTGTTTTTCGATCCGCGGGACGGGTGTTCGATCTCACTCTCTTGCTCGTTCTCCCTCTCTCTCCCTTGCTCACACTCGCCCGGTCTCTGTGTTTTGGCTGGCTTTGTCTAGCCGGCGTTCACGCGCCAAGCACGGGGACGCCGACCGTTCGGCGCGATATCCTTGCAGGCCTGTGGACAACGGAAACGGCAGCGAGAACCCTTCGCAACGATACGGGACCGATAATAGCATTGCAAAGAGATTGCGTTCACCTGGGGTGGCGGTCCAGCTGAGAGCGTCGTCCTCTTTCCTCCTCCCCCTGTCCCTTCGGTCCTGATGGGCGGCGCGGGAGATCCAGGGGCACAGAGCTTGGGGACGCGGGACCGTTCCACCTGCACGCTTCGATTGCTGACACTAATTATTACGGGGGGGGAGTGCAAGGTGACACCTCCCCCCCCGAAAGTCTCGCCTAAGGGCCGAAGGGTCGGCCTGGGACGGGCGCCTTCCCGGCTCCACGTCACACTATATATTAAAGATACAGCAAGTAAAACATCAGACTGGCGAAATCATATTAAATTGTGGTTCATCGATTCGTACAAATTTCTCAGTACCAGTCTCCGTGAAAGAAGGAGGGCGTACTAGGTGGCGACGGGACGCCGTGCGTTCGGGACCTGCATCTCATTTTTCGTTCCGAGGAGAGAAAAATATCGAGAGCGCGGTAGTCGCTAGACCGGGAATCGAACCCGTGTCTTTCGCTTGCCGGGCGACTGCTCTAGACCACTGAGCTATCTGACGCTCCACGCTCACGACACTCTCCCCTCCCCAGATAACGTTGAGAGATGTCGTTCGGAAGCGACATCTCTAGTGCTATCCCGAGCGCACGGCGACTACAGAGAGAGGCATTGTTACTTGTACCTGGTGGTACAAGCTGACAGTCTCTCAAAGTCAAAGGTTGCTACCCTTTTAAGACCTGCTGTCCATGTATGCCGGCCGGCCTACCAGATAAATTAGCATCGTTTCTTACTGGAGACAAATTAAAAAGTCTTCAATCAGAATTTAAAAACTTATCCAACAAAGATTTTGATTTATTAACGCGAAAAGGTGTCTTTCCGTATGAATATGTGGATTGCAATGACAAGTTGCAGGATCAATGTTTGCCACCGCGCGAGTTATTCTATGTCAGTTCGCTGACAGGTGATACAGTATCTGAGAGCGATTACACACACGCCGTGAACGTATGGGAACGGTTTTCTATTCACACCTTAGGCGAATATAGTGATTTGTACCTGAAGACTGATGTTTTGTTATTGGCTGATATTTTCGAAAATTTCCGCGATAGTTGTATCAAAAGTTACGGTCTAGATCCCGCGCATTATTACACATTGCCAGGTTTCACGTGGGACGCGATGTTGACCTATCGAAGCCATCCTCATACCTCATGTACTTTGATATAAATAATTTGTATGGCTAGGCAATGTGTCAACCGTTACCATACGCTGAATTTAAGTGGGTTGATGATACGTCGAATTTTGATATATCATCAATCCCGTTAGATTCTCTCACAGGTTATATTGTCGATATTGTCAATATTTTCGAGGTTGATTTGGAATATCCCCAACACTTGCATGATGCACACGTAGATCTACCGTTCTGTCCGACGCGAACGAAGCCCCCGAACAAACGGCAAGAAAAACTCCTTGCGACTTTATATAATAAGCAGCGTTATGTTATTCATTATCGTAACCTGCTGCAGTACACACGCTATGGTCTTCGTATCGGAAAGATTCATCGCATACTCCAATTCGTGCAATCTCCATGGTTACGCAACTACATATATGGTAGACTTGAATTCTTGCCCATCGTCGGCTGTGAGACGTCGAGAAATTGAACGCGCGAACCGGCATCACAGTCGAGAGATCTGATTACGTTTTGGACAAAAAAGTATTCGCTTTTCGTTTAAAAATAGGTCGCACGTCAATAAGAAGCAACAGACGCAATCAAAATATCGGCAGCAAATGCGGTAGCGATGATCGCGAGGAAATATCCAAATAATTGCGGAACGCAAATAGGCGTATATGTTCAGGTTGTTTCATCCTAAACTCCTATTGTAGAGTATCTCTAAAGTTTGACTTCCCCCTGGATTTCGGAAATGGCTTCAAATATGGAAAAATGTTTCAAACAGAAATTATATGGCTTAAAGGGGGACAT
Source organism: Harpegnathos saltator (assembly GCF_003227715.2). Lineage (NCBI taxonomy): Eukaryota > Metazoa > Arthropoda > Insecta > Hymenoptera > Formicidae > Harpegnathos > Harpegnathos saltator. Next base: position 17,216 of record NW_020229960.1, on the reverse strand, counting down.
AAGATAGCGATAATGTTTTGTTTACAAATGGTGCCATTTTTTTAATATTTACTGATCATTAATTTTCTTAGACAGAAATTCCAATTTTTTATTATATTGTCTTTTTCTACCAATTAATTTGAGCAACTTTTGTCTGAAATATTTTTTTATTTACCTAATATTTTTTGAGATATTTAAGGAAAACTTTTTCAACATTTAATTTATATCTCGCTAATCATTTGTCGAAAGAAAAAGTAGTACTAAACTTTTTCACTCCATTTAAAATCAAGAATATATTGCTACAATAGTGATCTGACTTTTTGTTAATTTAATAATTTCGAAATTTCCAAAGGTTGATAAGTTAATAAAAATTGGGACACTATTGTAGCAATATATTCTACGGATTAAATAGAGTAAAAAGTCTAATATCACTTTTTCTTGCGATAAATTGCTAGCGAGATATCGTAAGTTAAATGTTGAAAAAGTTTTCCTTAAATATCTTAACACTTCGCCAACCGCGCCATAGCTAACTCAACGCTTTCTACCGCGCATTTCTTCAAGTTGCTAAGAGAAAGGTGGGAGATTTCCCCAGTCGGTTATGGAGTGACTTACTTCAAAGTAAGGAGATTTCCCCACTCGGTTGGCAAAGTGTTAAGCGCTCTGTGACGACGGAACGACCTATCGAGCCGATAACTTTTACGACTACAATAACGAGGCTTCCACTGTCGCCAGGACACGGTCGGTCATGACACAAGTCGAGTACCTGATTTCGATATTACGATTGCAACAACGGCCACATTTTGAGTGTGTCGAAGTTATTCGTCGGAATAACTTTCTTGACCTCGAAGTGCGCGACGTTGCAGAGCTCGTTACTTGTTACACGACTTTACATATACATTGAAAATATTAGGAGCGCAAAAAAGTTTTGAGCCTTTTTTTGCAAAATTCAAAATCTATTTAAAAACAAACAAAACTATATTAATCAACGAAATATTCCCCGTTTGCATCGATGACCTTTTGCCATCTTTCGGGCAGCTTGCGAATTCCCTGATGGTAGAAGCTCACCGGCTTCGAGGCGATAAAGTCATCAATGCATTTTCGTATCTCTTCAAGTGTCACAAAATGTGTATCAGCCAAGAAATGCTGCAGAGACCGGAATAGGTAGTAATCGGAAGGCGCCATGTCTGGGCTATACGCCGCGTGCGGGAGAAGTTCCCAGTCTAACGCAAAGATATGGTCCTGAGTCACTTTCGCAACATGTGGTCGGGCATGTCATGAAGCAGTATCACTTTACGAAGTCCTTTGCCAGTAAATGGCCTCTTTTCTTCAAACGCATCGCTCAAATTGCTCAATTGTTGCTGATAACGATCTGCCGTTACTGTTTCAACTGTACTGTGCCCGGCTGTAACAACTCATAATACAATACACCTTTCCATTCCCACCATATGCAAAGCAAAACCTTCTTGGCGTGAATATTGGTCTTTGGCGTCGATATCGAAAGTTGACCAGGGTCAACCCATGATTTTTTACGCTTCGAATTATCATAAAGTATCCACTTTTCATCACCTGTAATGATTTGGTGCAGAAAATCCTTTTTCCGGAACCTTGAAAGCAAAGTGAGTGCCGTGTCACGCCGTCGATTTTTGTTGTCTTCAGACAGTACATGCGGAACCCATCTGCCATCCTTTTGAACTTTTTCCATTCCATGTAAACGTGTGGAAATGGCTTGTCGCGTAACGCCAAGTTGCTCTGCAAGCTCCTTTTCAGTTTGTGCAGAGTTTATATCCAACAATGCTTGCAGTTCGTCCGTTTCAATCTTTTGAGGGCGTCCAGCACGCAGTTCATTTTCAAGACTGAAATCTCCTTGGCGAAATTTTTGATACCACCTTTTACACGTAGCATAACTTACAGCGTTCTCTCCATATGCAACACACATCATTTCAGTGGCTTCAGCAGCATTTTTCTTCAGATGAAACGCGAAGTGGATGGAAAATCGAATATGCCCTTTTGTTATTGCCATCGTGAACACTGCTGATTTTAAGGTTATATGCATCAAACGCCAAATCGCACGATGTTTCGAAGGACCAAATGTCACTGCTTTAAAACCGCAAGAGGGCGGGAAAATTAACGCAATTTAAATTGTGGTTTCAGTAGTATGAAATCTAGGGCTCAGAACTTTCTTGCGCTTCTAATAAATGAATCAAGATAAATATACAGCAGCCTAAATTAGTTGAGTTTACTTTCTGCGTACAATGTATTCCATCTTGTCCTAGTGCCGCGTACTGTCGTCGTCGCCCAAATATTCGTTGTATTTGTGTGACCGCGTGATCGGTTTGTACCGTGAAGCTAAATTAACGATATCCGCAATGCTGAGAGGTGGCATGTCTAGAACAATTTCCCTGTTCGTTCCACTACGCGTTTGATCGATACCACCGCCGCCGTCACCACCACCATCCTGTTCGCCGTCGCTGCTAGAAATTCGGAGGTAAAATTCGCGCTCTGATACACCGATGCGTTGCAAGTAAATTCTCATGCGCTCGGGTTTTACGAATTCGCGTTTGAAGCGAGCGAAGTCGCCAGGTACTCAGTATTTGAACGCCCATGGCCGCGCTGCTGTGCGAAATATCATTGACGTTGTCCATCGAATCCGCCAGAAAGCGACCGGCCAAAGGGGCCAAAGACGCACGACTCGTCACATATCTGAAAAAGACGGCGATGCATCGCCGTCGAAACGCATCGTCCAAATTGTCCAATCGATTCGTTGTAAACACGCTGAAGTTATCCGTTACGCCGTAGTTATCCGTACCGTCGTTGGGCTCTAGTATCGTGAGAAACCGCGTGAGCAAGCTGTAATCGCCGCTGCTGATAGGCGGTGCGCCGCTGCTACCGCTGCGATTCTTCACCAAGCCATCCACTTCGTCTATGAGCAAAATAACATTGCGGCCGGTTACGTGAACCAAAACGCGCATACGTTCATACAGGATGCGCAAGTTCTTTTCCGTTTCGGATCGATATGAGGAGAGAAGATTCTCAGCGTTTACGAACGCCAAGTTGAGTCGCAATGTTTGCGCGACCGCGCGTGCAGCCGCGGTCTTGCCCGTATCCGGAGGACAGTACAAAATCATGTTGGCGTCGGCCTTCGTACGAGGTTTGCGCCCGTCCACAGTGAACCAGGAGACCGGTGATACTGGCTAAAATTCATATCTTGTTAAACACATGTAAATATCTAGCAATTACATGATTATATAAGGTTTTCGGCATCGCTGATTCCATTTCTGATGTCCAAATTTCGAAATTCAAAATGGCGGGTCCATATGGCGGATGAAAATACTAAAAATGGTCCAAATGTACTGAAATTTGGTATTAGTAGGTTTTCGGGGTCGCTGATTTCAAATCCGTATTCAAAAATCATAAATTCAAAATAGTGGATCCAATATGGCGGACGATTATTTCGACTTTGCTGAAGTAAAAAATTTTTAATTCAACATTGAAGATTTGTAACGGCCGAACTCCGCGGTTCGGTCGCTGCTACGCGTTTCGCGCGGATAATGCTCGTAGGAGTCCGGATTCGAGGAGGAGTAAAGCAGCGAGACACTTGATAATGGCAATCGAAATAACTTAGTTTTATTGTATTGTTACGTCCTGCAGATTTAACTAACAAAATTGTCTTTTCCTCTCGCGGATTTATATTTTCCTAATATAACTATAATAGGAATATATACATATATAAATATAAATTAGGAAACAGACCCATCTGGCGAATAGCCGTCGCGCCAAATGAAAGGCGATTCGGGAAAATTCAATAACAGGAAACAGTGCCCTGTTGTAAAAATCTACATCTTCGTTTAAAGTTTATATCTGGGTAGTGTTCGCCAAGTGTGTCCGTCGTCCTAGCTATAAAAATTTGAAACTCCGCGCTAACAAACCTTCAGTAAAACAAAGCAACTCAGAGCATTCCTGCTCTAAAACTTGAAACTTACATCTTCCCAATCCAAAACCATATGTGCCCTATCAGTCAACCAACAAAGCTTACTTCACTGATAGTCGTAAAATCTGATCTCAGCCTTTGATTTACGGCATTTTGATTTTTCCAGCCGGCCACTTGTATACATTTCTCTATCTCAAGAATCCACCACCTCCACGCTTGTCGCGCCTAATTCATTCAGCCAATCATATATCCACCTAAAACTATGAGACACCCACGCTCCACCCTTTAGCCCTTCCATATTCATATCTCCAAAAACTAACTGTCTCCTCCCACGATGTCTTTTAACTTTGCTTATGGCTGAGACTTTTTCCCACTAAGACCAATTCACCCCTTCCTCAAAGGCCATCTCTCTACCCTTTCTACCCTGATAGCTTCTTCCTCCGATTATCACTATAAAAACCGCGGTAATCCGCCTCCGCGACACACTACTTCTACTTCTACCATTACTTCTATTCTGAGAGACAGGAAAAAGAGCAGATTCACATTCACTTAGATTCTAGATTCAAAAGTCAGACCTGTAAAAACGCGTCCTTAGACTCAAATTCGTCTTCGGTTTTGTTTCGGCACTACACATACTCTTACGTCCTCTGTCTTTTTTTTTTGGGGGACAAAAATAAAAATTTAGAATCAGTGCTATTGTGCCATAATTGGACAATTGGAAGGGAGTCACACAACCCATCCCAACCTACAGAGCAGGAGCCGCCTATCAACCGTTATATCTTGTTCATTTCTCGCATCCCAGGAATCACCAGTAAGTTACATTTTCTTTGCTTACTAACTCTTTACTCATATTCCTTCCTCTTTTTTTTATTTCCTCCTTCTTTCACTTCTCATACACACACACATACATATACACAGTCATTCATCAATTGTATTAAACCGCGCCGTAACTCATTTTGTTTTTATACTCATTTTAATAAATCTGTTTATATTTCATTTTTTTCCAATTGATTTCAAAATCACATATACCCTTCCAACAGTCAACTCATGGTCCTATCCCCGGTAAAGGGATTCGCGTCCCTGACCGAAAAACGGACCGCTCGTCGTACGTCGGTGCCAGAATAAAGGGACCCGTCGGGTCCCTGACCCGTTCACTGACACGCGTGTACGAACGAGGTTCGCCTTACTCGCGAACGAAAGGGTTGCGTTCCTCCTCTAGGACGTAATAGTATGCTTACTGGGATACAAGAGTTCGGCCCCGAAGGCGGTGTCGCGGGTTGCGTCTACAGGGTGTTTGATAGCTGATCATGCAGACGAAAGTTGGAGATAGATTGGGTGTAGCCGAGAAGAAAAGTCATGTACAACAATGTCAAATTGCCAATAGTTACCGAGTTATTAATTAAAACATGTGAGCCAATGAGCGTGTAGAGAGCGGAGGGCGACCGCAGTAAGCACATAGACATTTGATACAGGCGGAGCCAGCGAGTGGCGGTAGGCGAGCGCGCGCGGTTGCGTTCCTCCTCTAGGACGTAACATACCAAAATTTTGGGGGCTCGTCCGGGATGATAAGAGTGACTGTTGAAAAGGGGTATGAATACGCGGTCTAAATCTGATAAAGACGAGGTGGAAAAAACTTTCCGCGGAGCTGTCGAGAATACACCACTTCGTCGTCCTCGCGAGTTAGAATCATCGGAACAACCTCAACATACATCTACACCATTCGTGCCACACAACCAACAAACTACCACTAATACCACTGAAACATTTCCTGCTCCTACATCTGACGTCGATACTTCAACTATCCGGAAAATTTTGAGTGCCCACTTTCTCTCAGCGCATTTGGTATAACTCATTCACCTCAAAGAACTAATAAACCCCCGAGTCCTATCGCAGAAGTATCTGTCGAAGAAACTAGTTTTTGCGCTGAACCTACGCGGTATAAATCTTTTGATAATTCCTTATATTCTCTCCGTCCGGTTGTCACAGAAAGTGAAATTGATCCCAGCAGTAAACTTACGGTAAAAGATCTTACGGAACAAGGCAATCATAGAGAACAATCTAATTTAGAACTTATTACAACCACAGAAACCATGAACGATAACGTAGTAACAAATAACTCTTCCGCTACTTTACGATATGCCGTAGAGGCTGTTCCTTTCTTTGATGGTTAATCTAAAATCTACCTGTAGAATATTTTATAGAAGGATGCGAATTAGCAAAGTCCATGTTACCGCCCGAAAACGAAAAATATTTGACTAAAATAATTCAAACTAGATTAACTGGCGACGCTCGTCATTCTGTACCAGACCAGGATTTCTCGCGGATTAATCAGTTAACAAATTTTTTGAAACATGTATACGGCTCTTCTAAAAGCTTAATGCAATTACAAGTTGAATTAGGACGAAATTATCAACGGGCCGATGAAACGGTACTCACATATGCAAATAGAACGAAAGCAATAGGCAAACGTATATTAGAGGCACACCGAACCACGAATAACGGAGCAATAGATCGCTCTTATAAAACATCATTAGAAAATGAATTGGTTCACAGTTTCATCAGAGGGCTGAAGCCTGAAATAGAGCAAAGAATTGCCAGAAATTTAGATGTAACCGCAACTGTAGAAAAAGCTTTAAGAATTGAAAAAGAATTACGGGATATTTTCGAAATACGTGGGTTGCAAGGTTTTCAAGTCAATATAGATTTATGTCAAATATGTAAAAAATCCGGTCATACAGCAGATAAATGTAAACTGATATTACAAAATGCAACAAAATCCTTGGGGATCGAAATCTTAGTCTGCCAAATTTACAAAAAACGAGGCCATAGTGCAGATAAATGTAGATTCCGGGAAGCTATCGGACAAAAGCCGGTAAAAATCGTACAAAGCGATTTCGTCTCATGTCAGATATGCTCTAAACCCGGTCATACTGTTCAAACTTGCCGTTCACTTAATAATCAGCAGGTTATATGCCAAAATTGCCAGAGACCTGGTCACGTCTCTAGAGATTGTAGAGATAATTCCCCTAATTTTACTAATATTATTTGTCAAATGTGCAATAAACCAGGTCATAACGCGAAGAATTGTTATTCAAATCCTAATCGGAATAATATTCCTAATAACGAAGTATGTCAATGGTGCGGGCGACGTGGACATCAAGCATCTCAATGTAGAGAAAGACAAGTTATTAATAGAAATTCTCCGAGAAATAACGTCCAAATTATTTGTCAAATCTGCAATAGAACGAGACATAGTGCTCGTAATTGTCGCGAAAATCGGTCATCGGAAAGTACTTCCAACTCTACAAGATTTAGCAAATCAATGTAGATATTGCAAGGAAACGGGGCACACAATAGAAAATTGCATTTTGAGAATCGAAAATAATCGTAAGAAACAGGGAAACTTTCAAGGGTCCCCGACGGCGAGCGCGAACCGGGGAGCCGACGGATCGGGGCGCCCAGTGATGACTGCACTAACAGAAAACACAATAATCGAGCTCCAATAATTAGACCGGTAGAAATTAATTTGAATAAAGAAAGCTGCGTGCCTACTATTCAGTTAAGTTTAAATGGAAATAATTATTTTGAAACTTTTATGTTGGATACGGGATCGGGACCCAACCTTATTAAAGAAGCTCGCATTTCAGGAACTCCAGACTTAGATTCAACGCATTTATTAAAATTAAACGGAATCAATAATTCACCCGTGCACACTATCGGAAAAATTACCAAGATAATTTTGGGAATTCCTGTCGACTTTCATGTAATTTCCGATGATTTTCCTATTCAATCTTGTGGGATATTAGGCAACGATTTTTTTCAACAAACTAAAGCTAAAATTGATTATTCAAAAGGTCACTTAGAAGTCTTAACCACTAAAATTCCTTTTTATTCACAAGAATCTGTAATAATTCCTGCGCACTCTAAAGCATTGTTTTTTGTGCGCATCGGAAATCCGCATATTAAAGAGGGATATTTACCCAAGATAACTATAGGAAAAAGTGTAGAAGTAGAATCAACCGGCTTAATAAAAAATATTGACGGTAAGGCTTACACTAACGTAATTAATTCTTTGGATACTGAGATAAAAATATTAATACCAACTATCAATATACGACCCGCGATTTTAAAGGATAACGAGAAGGATAACGATATTAAAGATGGAAATATTGAGAATAATAGAGATAACGAAAAACCTAAAGATAAAGGGGAACATATTCTTGACCGCGAAGAAAGAGAACCACGAAATGTGACATCATGCGACGGCTAAGGTACATTTAATTATATACAAATTAACTCAGCGGAGGAAAATCTCGCAACCCCTGTCGAATCAAGAAATGTTGAAAACAAAAATTTTGAAAAGGGGAATCAGTCTCAACTTCCCCGCCTAGTGACGAAAATTCAGAATAAGGAGCAAGGAGCGACCTTCCATGCTCCTATTAAACAAAAAGAAAAAATTAATCAACAAAAAATGTTCGAATCGACTCTTCTTGTAGGATTAGGCAAAAGCTTAGATAAGATTTCAAGGGAAAATTCCCAATTCTCCTATCCAAACCACGATCCTCCCGACCAAGGAGACAATTTCCAGATTCCTCGTCCAAGGGAGAAAGTGGGTAACCAGGAGGAAAAATCTCTTGAAATATATAATAACTCTAAGGGAAATACTCTAAAAACTAATGAAAGTATATATATAATCGAAGAAGAGTCACACGATAAAATACAATCGTATTATTCAGAATATAATTTCTCAAATGTAACTGAAAAGATATGTACAAAATTTAATGAAACTCAAGAGGGAATATTTAAGGCTTCCTATGAAAGTGTTAAAACTCAAAAAATTAAAAAATGCAATGAGAATTATACAGATAGAAATGAAAATATTATAAATGATGCTAACTGTGTGCCAGTAATTGATCTTTCAATTTTCCCTCGTAACCAGGAATCTTTACAATCTTCCGACCAAAATAATGCAATTGAATTTAAATGTAATCACGCTTCTAATAACAATACGACAGTTCTAGCTCTCCCAGTCTCAACTACAAATGCTGGTAAGCCTGCAGCAGCCGATTTCTTGACGAACGGACGAAACATTGACTCAACGATACGACGGAACAAAACAACAGTGCAATATAGACACTGCCACTTATCTCAATAACAATTTCATTAATTCAAAGTTGCATACAAACGTTCTCCAAATAAATTCAACCGACAACCATGATGACGAACGATTAGACAGACTATTTGACCTAATGGATTTTAACCATTTAAATAAAAACGAAATTAGTAGTATAATTGCATTAATACATTCTCATCAAGATTGCTTCTATTTGCCTGGAGAACAACTGACTTCGACGCACGTACTGCAACATCGCATACCGACCATAGACGAATATCCAATTAATACAAAACAATATAGATTTCCTCAAATTCACAAACAAGAAATTGACAAACAAGTACAAGAACTATTAGCCAATAGTATTATTCGGCCTTCTCAATCGCCGTATAATACTCCAATTTGGATTGTACCCAAAAAGGCAGACCAATTGGGCAATAAGCGATGGCGTATGGTATTGGATTTTCGTTTATTAAATGATAAAACTATTGGAGACGCTTATCCGTTACCTAATATAATCGATATCCTAGATCAACTCGGTGGAGCTCAATATTTTTCTGTATTTGATTTAGCTTCAGGATTCCATCAAATTGAAATGGATCCTCGCGATAGACATAAAACCGCGTTTACCACACCTTTTGGACATTATGAGTTTAATCGTATGCCTTTCGGTTTAAAAAATGCTCCTGCAACTTTTCAGCGATTAATGGACATCGTTTTATCGGGAATACAAGGACAGGAAGCATTTGTTTACTTGGATGATATTGTAGTATACGCATCATCTCTAGAAGAACACAAACATAAATTCGAAAAATTAATGCAACGACTCAAAGAAGCTAATTTAAAATTACAACCCGATAAATGTCAATTTTTACGCAGAGAAGTCAATTATTTAGGTCATGTGATTAGCAATGGAGGAGTGAAACCGGATCCTAAAAAACTAGAAGCTGTACACGAATTTCCAATACCAAAAACACCAAGAAATATTAAACAATTTTTGGGATTAGCGGGGTATTACAGGAGATTTATTCCTGAATTTTCTAAACTATCAAGACCTTTAACACAACTATTAAAAAAGGAAATACCTTTCCAATGGGGATTAGAACAGCAACAATCATTCACAATACTAAAGAACGAATTATGTAAGGAACCTGTGCTGCAATACCCCGATTTCTCAAAATCATTTATTTTAACAACCGACGCATCCGGTTATGCCATAGGCGGAATTCTATCTCAAGGAGTTATTAATAAGGATCGACCTATAGCTTACGCATTTCGTACCCTGAGTGAGAATGAAATAAAATATGATACTTACGAAAAGGAAGCTTTAGCAATAATATATTGTGTTAAGCATTTTAGACCGTATTTATACGGAAGAAAATTCACTCTTGTAACAGATCATAAACCTCTAATGTGGTTTAAGAACGCTCAGGATGCGAACATGCGAATACTTCGATGGAGATTGAAATTATCTGAGTATGATTATGATGTAGTTTATAAGGCCGGGAAAACTAATGTAAATGCGGATGCATTGTCACGGAATCCTATTGACTCACCTTCAAAGGATTGCAAGATGATAAATACAAGAAGCAAATTAAATCTAAATGATCCAAAGGATGCAGAAATTATTCAACGCCTTCTTGAAGAAGACAGCGACATTGAAGAATCACACGAAGAAGACGGTCACGAAGGACATCTCACAAATGATCACCCACATATCGAGGAATTAACCGAGGAGAACGTTCGCGACACGCATCCTTCCGACGACCGCGCACTGACTGTGGAATCTCTCGAGAATATTTCGCCACTGACCGACGGAGAAACAATGGAATTACCAAAAACACAAACAGTGGAGGCCTTGGTCCATATGCCTGGACCTACGAATACTGAATGCAGGGATTCTGCACAGGGACCTACCGAAGCCTCTCGGGCTATTATGACCCGAAGTCGAGCGAAACAGCTGACCCAAACAGCCGAACCATATGAAGAGGTCGTAAAACCGAAGAAACAAAACCTACCGCCGAAACCTCTGCCTGAGGACACGGACGAAGAAGACAATGACTGCGAACCACTTGCAACAATTAATACGAAATCACAAAGCAAAGAAAGCAATTTGATAGACTCCAGAGATTTACATTTCCTACGCAAAGAAATTTGCTATATTTTACATATTTTAGGGAATCCTGTGGATGATGGAGAAATAAATTATTCGAAAGACAAGAAATGCCGAAAGTTACAAATCTATCAATAAGCATCGCAAAATTTATAAAAAGAAACAAGAGGTATCACATTATATTACCGATTAGCGAAGATCAGAAGGAAGGCCCAACTATGATATTAAAAAATATATAACACAAGCAATAATCAATTTGCGACAAACTGCTGAGAGTATGAATCTCGCAAGTATAAGTGTAGCCAAGAGCGAATATATTCTGAATGTACCATGGAACGATATCAAAACTAAATTTCAGACAGGATTCTTGGATTCAGCCATACGAATAATTATTTGCAAAGGCTTGATCAAATATCCACCAGGAGATATACGCGAAGCAATACTTCAGGAAATGCATTGCACTCCAGTAGGAGGCCACAGAGGAGTAACTAAAACATACAACAGAATTCGTCAGAATTATTATTGGGAAAATCTGAAATCAGATGTCCGACGTCATATTCGACAATGTCTGCAATGCCAGTTAAAGAAATTGGTCCGAGTAAAAACTAAACAACCTATGGTAATAACGGATACTCCAGGATGGACATTCGATAAAATTGCCATGGATATAGTAGGACCATTACCACTTACTAAAAATGGTAACGAATATATTCTCACAATGCAAGATCAACTAAGTAAATTCAGCTTAGCCGTACCATTACCGGATCAAACTGCTGCAACAATAGCCGATAAATTTGTGAAGAGATTTATCGCTATTTTTGGACCACCTAAAGCTGTGCTCACCGACCAAGGAAGAAATTTCATCAGCGATCTAATAAGGAAAGTAGCAAAATACTACAGAATACGAAGGTTTCGTACAACTGCCTTCCATCCACAATCAAATGGTTCCTTGGAAAGATCTCACCACGCACTAGGAGAATATTTGAAACAATACGCAACCAATGAAAAGGAATGGGATGAATGGGTAGACTTAGCGATACAAAATTACAATACTTGCATACATGAAGGCACTAAACACACACCATACGAATTAGTTTTCGGTAGACCCGCGAGAATGCCGTCAAACGAACCATTACTCGAAGACGACAAAATAAAAACATATGATGATTACTTGATACAACTATTTACTCGATTACACAAAATGCAATTACAAGCAAATGACAATTTGACTGACGCTAAAGTAAAATCTAAGGGCTATTACGATAAAAAAATTAATCCTCAGACTTTTAAACCGGGAGATTATGTCTTCTTATTAAAGGGACCTAAACCCGGAAAATTCGGAGATCAATACACTGGGCCACACGAAGTACTAGAAATAATAAACAGAAATAATGTCAGAATCAAATTGCAAAAGAACAGCCGTATCGTTCATCCTAATAGACTTCGGATATCTTACATCATTCCAGTAAACAAGAATAAAGTTTAATGATTAGGATAATCACAATTTCAGATGATCGTGGGATCATTCTGCTTATTCTCACCTTATATCTTCCCGCTATCAAGGGAATAATCGGATATGATTGCGGTTCAGCTTCATCCAACATAACCACCGTATCGCTTCTCACTATCGAAGAATGCGACATACCGCCACAGAAGGTCAACTCCACCAAATTAAAATTGCAATTATTGCAAGCCAACGATTTCCATTCTGTAATGGTAAGACAATGCAAGGTGGAAATAGATCGTATTGTAAGAAGATGTGGAATGCACTCTCATACATGGACGTAGCAAATGGCAAATACGCATATATTCAGGAAACGTCTCGTCAAGAATGCTTACGTATGCACTGGCATAGCACAGCTAGACTAGGAACCCATATATATCAGGATTAAAAATTAATCAAACTATAAGTAGGCCAGTAACTTTGGCGGGAAAAGTTGAAAATGGCGGTACATGTTATGGAAGCGCTTTCACCGACGATTATGGAAGCTGGACAAGCGTTGTAGTATTAGCGAATGTAAAGATTACATTACAAGAATACAGTGCAACGGTAAAACTTAACGCCAATCAAGTGGTGCTCAGATCAGGGGTTTATTGCGAATTAAAAGCCGCACATTGCGTCGATATCGAAGGAGGAAATACTTATTGGGACACCATACCAGATGATTCATGCAAAGGGAGCAGTTATGGAGTTTTATTCGACGGATACGCTATCAAAATGCAAGACAGCACTGACGCCGGATCCCAAACGGTATATTCTATTACTACACAGGATACTACCTTCGCTCTAGCAAGTAGAGGCGAGGTAAAGGCCTGCGGTTACCCCTTAGTAAAAACGGAGCACCCGAAACTGTTTATCTTTGAAACCTTCACTGACCTGAGTATCTTCAAAAAGATACACAACCCGGCAAACACAGACATCTTTACATATATGAACTCCAAATTCGTGTATGTAGAAAAACATTTCCGAGCACAATTAAATCAGCTTTACAGGAATATGTTATATCAGCAATGCTATCTCAAGCAGAAAATGCTACAGAACGCACTGGCGATAGCAACTCAATCTCCAGATATATTTGCATATCATTTCATGAAAGCATCAGGTTATACTTCGATATTAGCCGGAGAAGTAATACACATCATTAAATGTGTACCAGTGGAAGTTCAAGTAGCTCGAACGCCCAACTGCTATACTCAACTTCCGGTAATAAGAGAAAATGAAACATATTATTTAGCACCACAAACTCACTTACTGCTTCGCCAAGGAACACAGGTCAACTGCAACCTCTTAGCACCTGTGATGTACCAATTAGGAGAAGATTGGTACAAAATGGTGCCAAATCCGATAAAATCCATTCCGCCAACAACTTTGAAACCTATGACTAAACCAGAATGGAAATACACCAGTCCTGGAGCACTGGCCACCAGCGGCATTTACAGCCAATCGGATCTCGACGAATTCAAAGATCATATCTTATTCCCAGCAGAACGACCTGCCGTTCTCAATACAATGGCTCGAGCAATGATGGGCCACAGCGCTACGATCCATGGAGGATCATTTACAAACCTTCTAGACGAAGCTTCATTAGAAAAACTAGCCACTTCAACTTGGAACAAAATCTGGGGACGATTTTTGATTTTCGGCAACATTAGTGCTGGAATAATGGGAATCTTCCTTATTTTTCGGTTTATTAAACTATTACTGGACACCATTTTACATGGTTTAGCACTACACTCAATATATGGGTGTTCCTGTTATTTAATAGGAGCTCTCTGGGACTCTCTTACACAATTATTAATTCTAATCGGCGGGAAGAAGACCACCAAAATCAATAAAGATTTCACCGAGTTACAAGAACTCAATGGTGGATCTAGTAATCCTCCTATTACCACCGAACCACATCCTACTACTAGCACTGGATATCATAGTCTTCGTCCTTCACTCCCTCAAAAGGAGACTACTACTTACTCTCTCACTCTCAAACCATAAAGGTCAATCGTTGCAAGCCTCATTATTTCTTTTTCACTGTTATCAATTTAGCAGAAATGGCAATAGAACATATCAACACGGAGAAATTGTGCCGTGGGCGACTTCCAGTATATGTCACCCACGTGGAGTCTCCCACACTCTTCTGGGTACAACTCCAGTTCAACCGGGAAGAAGTCTCGGAATTACAAGCCGAGATCAAATGGAAGATGGAACGACACGCGAAGAAGTACCACATGTTTCCGCACGCAGTCAAAACTGGACTCGTCGTGGCAGTAAAAGATTGCGGCGAGTGGTATCGCGGAACCATTACCCATGTCGGTGGTTCTACTGCCGTAATCACCCTGGGTGATTGGGGACGCATCATTAAAAAACCAATGACACAATTGTACAACCTACCGCAACGATACCACTTAATGGCATGGCAGGCTATAGGCTGTGGACTACACGAGGTTAGATCCGTAGAATCTGCGGCCCGCTGGCTAAAAAGACAATAGAGATTACCAAACTACTTGCCGAAAACGAAATAGGTTACATGGTGATCAAGCGACCTGTAGGGAAAACAGGGGCAGACATTGACCTCTATTTAGAACGGCCCGGACAAATAGGACTCGCGGACTTGAAAAGGGACCTAGTAGCGATAAACCTCGCTATAGAAACAAACAAAAATTACAGGCCATTTCCCTCAATATAAGGAATATATACTCTTATAATAATACCTATTATATACTTTCATATATATATATATAATATCTTTCTTTTATATATCCTTTTTTTATATATTCATATATATATATTTTTATATACTCTTATATGCTTATATACTTTTATACTTTTATATACTCGCACACTTTACATACTTTTATGCTTTTATACACTAACACATATTCTTACATGTTACATATATATTGTATTACGTACCACATGCATTTATACTATATATCGTATTATACATCATACACAAAAAAAAATATATATATATATATAATTTTAATAAATATATATATAAATAAAAATTTTGTAATAAAAATAATAAAAAAAAAGAGAGAAAAGAAAATATTTATAATAATTTATAATGATGATACAAAGTATAACACTGAATTTCCTTTTCTTTATAAGATACTATTTCAATATTATTTTCTTTTTTTCTCTATACATATATATATATAGAAGGACGAAAAAAGGAAGGAAGGGGTTTTGGTGGTCGCCTTCTCTTTCCTCCTTCTAAACAAACACGAATTATTATAATTAAGCTCTTCTAATTATATTTATCAGATGATTTACGAATAATTGCGTCAATCTCCTCGAAGTATTTTTTCCAGATTATTTTATAACATATTTAAGCAGACAACCTAGCAGGTTCTAACCGCAAAAAGGGATAACCATACTGCAACCCGAAACACGAACTACCGGACTAAAAAGGAAAGAGGATCCGAAGCCTGCCACCTTGCGCTTACTAGCAATAAAACAACACACATGTGAAAACTCAAGGACCATATCAGCTACAAATGAGTATTTTAATTGCGAAATCAAATCGACTATATTACAATCTACACTCAATTACACACAATTAATACGATTTTAACAATACACTACGTAGGCAAATGTTGGCGGCCCCAACATTTGTCTAAGGCAGGGGGTGTTACGTCCTGCAGATTTAACTAACAAAATTGTCTTTCCCTCTCGCGGATTTATATTCTCCTAATATAACTATAATAGGAATATATACATATATAAATATAAATTAGGAAACAGACCCATCTGGCGAACAGCCGTCGCGCCAAATGAAAGGCGATTCGGGAAAATTCCATAACAGGAAACAGTGCCCTGTTGTAAAAATCTACGTCTTCGTTTAAAGTTTATATCTGGGTAGTGTTCGCCAAGTGTGTCCGTCGTCCTAGCTATAAAAATTTGAAACTCCGCGCTAACAAACCTTCAGTAAAACAAAGCAACTCAGAGCATTCCTGCTCTAAAAACTTGAAACTTACATCTTCCCAATCCAAAACCATATGTGCCCTATCAGTCAACCAACAAAGCTTACTTCACTGATAGTCGTAAATCTGATCTCAGCCTTTGATTTACGGCATTTTGATTTTTCCAGCCGGCCACTTGTATACATTTCTCTATCTCAAGAATCCACCACCTCCACGCTTGTCGCGTCTAATTCATTCAGCCAATCATATATTCACCTAAAACTATGAGACACCCACGCTCCACCCTTTAGCCCTTCCATATTCATATCTCCAAAAACTAACTGTCTCCTCCCACGATGTCTTTTAACTTTCTTAATGGCTGAGACTTTTTCCCACTAAGACCAATTCACTCCTTCCTCAAAGGCCATCTCTCTACCCCACCCTGATAGCTTCTGCCTCCGATTATCACTATAAAAACCGCGGTAATCCGCCTCCGCGACACACTACTTCTACTTCTTTACTTCTATTCTGAGAGACAGGAAAAAGAGCAGATTCACATTCACTTAGATTCTAGATTCAAAAGTCAGACCTGTAAAAACGCGTCCTTAGACTCAAATCTCTTCGGTTTTGTTTCGGCACTACACATACTCTTACGTCCTCTGTCTTTTTTTTTTTGGGGACAA